>NC_142402.1:19215612-19369456 GCF_059441095.1 Idiotropiscis lumnitzeri
AGCTGCGCTTTATTATAGACACAATGAGTCCCAGATTAGGGGAAGTGGATGGGGGGCGGAAGAGAAAGGGGGAGGAAGGAATGGGGGGGTGGGGGGTCTTGGAAATGACTCCAAACACATCTGTCCTCAGTTTGTCTGAAGCTATAACATAACAACCAACCACAAGCATGACCATGTACAAATCTGTCTCCGCTTGGAAAAGACCGCCTGTAAAAACGTTTCCAGACCTTGTTTTTTTTTTTTTAATGTGAGGAATGATGGAATGTTGTGTCACCTTGCAGTGCCAGCCACGTTCATCGGGGTCGCAAAATATATCAACAGCAGTGGCACAAACATCAAAAGGTTTGGTCATGCTGTTCATCTTAAACGCTACAGAGTCATCCCCAAGTGAAACGAGGCGATTATTTTGGCTTGTTCACGACTCCCCGTACAGTTGGGAAGTGGAATAGAATTACAATCCACTGTGGTCAATATGAATCAAAAGTGCAAAAGTTGCATTTGTTACCTGATAAGATGTGGTCAGAAGCAGGACATGCTAGACAACAACACAACTAAGTACCTTCTGTCTGGAAATAAAACATTTGCATGTCTGGAAATAAACATCGTCCGATTCCTTTGGCATTCGGCTATGTTGTGCAAGCGCTTATTTTGATCGTAACACTAGCAACAAAGCTTGGCGCTCAACTACCGTCATTATTGACGGCTGCTCAAGTGGGTAGCCTTGACAGTATCATATTGTCGTTATTTTAACAAGGTAACCATCAAAACAATTGTGTTGGCGCCGGTAAAATGATTGCATTGTCGCTTTAGGCGCGATAGCCGCCCGATTATGCTCTACTCTCAGGCGGGACAGCCGCAGTGTCATAAAAATGCAATAAAAGCATGATACCTCGCCGCGCGTCACCCTAATCAAGCCGCCGAGTGTCGAGCAAGAGATGAGAGGCAGAGCAGAAATGGGGTTCTGTGCTGGGTCAGTCCTGTCCTATCATTCTGCTTCAGTGGAGGCTCTCAGGGAAACACACATTTGTGTGAGTTCACGGTATGTTACTCCAACAGAGACGAGACACACCAGAAGGACATTGCGCTTCCATTAGAGCTTACTGGAAAGCCATTCTATCTCCCTTTTACACGCCTTATGCACAAGGAGTGATTAAACATCAAACTCTTTCCGCATAATCCGCCACCAACTCCTGATATGCCCTCTCTGTTAGTCTTACCTCATTTCTTCCACTGACAAACTCATTCTTGACTATTCTGCATTAATCCCAGACTAAAAATGTTTGATGGCAGATGGGAAGATGTTTCTTTGTTGCAGATTCTGCTAACAAAACAGGAAATGCTCCAATGAGTTTGACGTCATGAAGACAGAGGAGCGTTGATGAATATGGAGATTCTTTGTCATTACAAAAAAGAATAAAAAAACGTTCAGAGTTGGACAAATATATAGTCGGCACGCACATTAAACAGACACTTCTTCCTTGTTGGAAATGGTTAGGAGGATTAAATTGTTCCAGGTGGTCTGATTTGCTCTTCAAGCTTTCGATTACGAGAATTGAGCCTTTTCTTCTGAGCCGCAGAACACAACACGAGGTCTGTGACTAGTTTTGTTTCTAAATCTCATGCTAATTGCGGGCTGTTATCCTCACTTGACCACAAAATTGATTCAAGATTAGCGTTGGGACGAGAGTTTCTTTCCATAACTTCACAACAGTGCAAAAATGTTGGTCCCCATTCATGTAGATTTGTTGTTTTTGTAAAGCCATTATGATGTTACAACTCTAAAAGGCCACAGAGTAGAGCGCAGACCTTCACCAGGGCTGAACATGAAGTCCAAACAATTCATCATGTTTGTGAGTTAGCAGGCTAATTCCTGGTGCCAGTCTCATTCTGGGATTGGACGGCTCCAATGGGATTGACTCACATGATGAATAAAATAGATTGCAATATTATTAGTTGTGGAAAGGTAATTGGTTGTTCATGCACCATTCCTCTACATAGTTTTGTGGGCAGTGGTTTTTGTCTTCATTAGTGTAAAAACCTGCTGTGAAAAAAGGTAATTAAAAAAATATTGGAGGAATTTAAGACTACAGTACTGTAATTGGGGGTGTGGAGGGGGGGCGGGGTGTATCTTGACTGTTTTATTGCGACATGTTCATTCCAGTACAATGGCCGCATGAGTGGTCACAGTTTAAAATACATATCCAGTAATTTGGATGTTGGGACAGCTAAATGACCATTATTAACATTTGCTTGTACTGTCTTGCTGAACAGTCATTGTGCGCCAGCGATATGAGCAAGCTCAGCTGGATTGAGATTCATGCCTTAATGTCATGATTGCGATGATAAAACTATTTCCAGCACTCGTAAAGTTTTACTTGTTGTAATATCTTCAGAGGTCGGGGCATGACTCGTCTGCTTATTAGCCAATGTGATCTTCCGGGACCACACCGTCGAGATACTGCGACACGGACACTAAAGATGTGCAGCCTTTATAACTCATATTATATGAATTCAATAATCTGCAGCCCTGCATGGCTGTTGATGGGGAGCTGTAAAACAAACTTTAGTATCCCAATGTGTTGGAAGTGCTAATGATCAGTGGTGAAGGCGGGTGGCCTGTAACTCATTGTCCATGGCCAGCTCGCTGCCAATCTGGAGTGTAATTCCGCAAAGCCTATACGGGAGCATGCAACCATAAATAACATTCGTACAGCGTCAGCATTGAACCCACCCGCCGCCAGCTCATTCTGCTTTCTTAGACAAACCTAGCGAGCCGCTTTTAAGGAATATTCAACAACGGCACGTCATCAGAGGGCAAATAATTAGTCGGAGGAGGTCACGCTTTGGTGAGCTCGATGAGATGGGCAAAGAGACCGCATAGAGGCTTCCAGATCACAAGACTGTCTGTCAGCCAGCTGGGTGTGTTGATGCTGCGCAACCATTTCAAGTCTCCACAACATATGGTCTGAATCACATACATCTGAATTGTACTGAGCTTTAAAAAGGCAAGGCCCAAAATTAATTAAAACACATCATAAAACGTATTTTGCCTTGTAAAGATACCAACACATAACTCAAATCAGGACTTTTAAATTCAATTATAAATCCACTCACACTTGGACATAAGTCACCACGACAATTGAAGTCCCAACCCTCTAAAAATGTTTATTTTGAGTGAAAACAAAGCCGTTTGAATTATATTCAGCCATCAATGCCCATTTTAATCCACACAAGGCGCCATCGTGGTTTACAAGACATCACAGTATTAAGTATAAGCAGCTCACACAAGCAAAGCAAGCCCCCCACCACCTGCTGCACAAGTAGACACTTACAAATGCATCAAAATCCTGCCAATGCTCGGTCCTGCTGCGGGACCCGACGTTAAAAACACAAAAGGAGTGATCAGTCATTCGTCGGAACAAATAGGGGAAAGCAGTGAACAAATTCACTAAGTGGAGACTTTGCCCTTTGGCAGAAAAATGACACCCACAGGTTCAAACACGAATGAAACCACACAATATTCCGGTCTTGTCTATTTCTATATCTTTGGAGTGAAATCCAATGTTTAACTCCTTCCTGAAATGGACAACCGATACGCGCCGATACAGTCTGGGAAAGGGCGTTGTCCATGAAGCTCATCGCGCTGCTCCATCTTATATTACACATCCCCCCCATCCTTTGTGCACAGGGACAATAACATTGCTTCGGAGGGGAGGGGAGGGGAGAGGTCTGGTTACCTTACCAACCACTACCACAACATATGGAAGGAAGCTCCATTACGTGACAACAAGTCTGTCTTACTGGATTTTTACCTTTGCTGCTTAAGTGGTTTACGGCTGTTCCTCGTATAACATGTTCCAGTGGTTTCAGGACGAATATCAACACGCTTAGTCAAAGTAAACAATGTGCATTTTGGTGGAAATAACAGTCTCATCCTCCTTGTTTTTTGCACACATTTACATAATGTAGGCGTCGAGGGGTCAAAGAGCATTCCCATCACAAATCCCTTTGAGCGAGGTCTCACATCAGGCATGAGCTGGCTGCTTTTAGCCTAGCGGCGAAAATGGAGATTCTGCTCCCTTGCTGCTTGTTTTCCCACTAAGCCTGTAGCCACACCTCTACTATCAGCACCGAATTTGAAAGCGAGACTCCTGCAACCTGAAGCAGTAGAACACCTATCCGTTTTCAGACCACAGACAGGGGAGTTGCAAAAGAAAGAGCAGAATGGAGTTGGGGTGGGGAACAAGGTGCGAGTATCTGCTTCATTGTATCCCAGTCCATGAGAGGGGAATAGAGGCGACGGAGTGGAGGAGGGGGGTTCGGGGGCCTTCCTTCTTTCAGCCGTCGTATTAAAAGAACCATCTATCAGAATCTGGGGTCGGTGTTGCCTCTGCAAATTGGCAAAAACTAGACACTTCTCCACTGCGCTGGCCAACACTACGGAACACAGAAAGTGTAAATAAGATTTGCATTGGCAGCATACCAACGAGGTTTCAGCGTTCCACCAAGAAGCATGAATTAAATTAAAGACAATGTGGGCATAGAAGACAATGTACGTACACGTTGCTACCCAAGTTTATGAACGTGTCTACAATCACAATGCGCAGCAATTTACATGCAACTGATTTGGCTATTCATTTAGAGCATAAAATGAATGTTCCGAAAATCACGTGAATGAAGACCGCTAAGGACTAACAACACTAGATATAACTTTAGGCCTGTAAGCAAGTACATATTAGGTTGCAATTCTGAGCTCAAAAGGATAACGTGACAGCTGCAGCGACCCGGGATACCGGGTAACCTGGAAGCACAAACATTTGTCTTTCTGCCTTGCTGGAATCCACATTAGGAGGTCATCAGCATAGCAGGAACCCCAAGATGTGCTCCCATAGCAGCTATGAATCAAGTTTTACTGCCCAAACACAAAGACAAGATGGGGTGTCCAGAGAGGCGTGGGCACAGCCATGCATGTAAACAGTCAGACACTGCACAGTACAGTGAATGTGCCAGCAACCAGGTCGATGTATGAGGTAGTTTGGACTCGTAGCAACCTGGAAAATGTATATGATCTTGTAAATAATATTGGAATGTTCAACGTCCACCTCAATCCAGCGAGGCTCTTCGGCTCAAGAGGACCATTGGGAGACAAGCTTTTAGGGTCATCTCAGCCAACGGCGAGGGAGCGAGGCCCAAGGGTTGCGTTTAAACATGGTCAGACAGCTGGTGCCATGAGCTATGACAACAGATCATTCTTATGGAATTCAATTCGCTTTTTTACGGCGATACAGCTGTGGACAAATTGTGGCGCTCTTCTGCTAAGAACATTAAAAGCATTGTTTTATGGGTCTACTCTAGCGGCAAGCAGGTCACTTTAATGAGGGACAGTGTCCAGCTCGTGCTCCTCCTCGCTTAAAAAGCCAATGCTGGACCCTCAACCACATTAAGGACATCTGGCCCCTTCTTCTACAAACATGGCCTGTAATGATCCATTACAGGCCATGTTTGTGCTTGAATTTATAGTACGAATGAATCCAAATCCACAATCCTGTCTATCATGGCCGCATTAGATTATATGAGACAGGAGGCCCATCAGACCTAATAAGCCTTATCGTTTCCAGAGAATGACGGTTTATGCCTCCGCGATAATACCAGTGCAGTCCAGTGAATTAAACAAATGAACTATTACAATTAAAGTGGGGAATAACACAAAACTATGAACATCATTAATGATATATTCCAAGCAGGGCACCAGGAAAAGGCAATTATAAATCACTAATGGTATATTGTTGGAGCCAAATAAATCTTACTCAGTCTTGCCCGTCTACAATCTTGCTCCCGAGTCTTCTAGAGGGGAGGGTAAGGCAGTTGCCCCTGACAACCTATTGGCTTTACCCAACTTGAGCCCTCTTCATTTCGGTCTTCTTTATTTCGCTCTCTCCTCTCTCTCTCTCTCTCTCTCTCGCTTTCTTTCATTTGTGGCTCTCTTGCCTTTATTACATCCCCTCCCCCCTCGCGCCTCAAACCCCAAACGCGTTATCCATGTCAAATCCATTGGAGACAGCCGGAGGAAGTCAATATGGAGCCAATAGATTCTCTGCTGGGACTATGTGGAACTCCCGGGGCAAGGCAGGCAAACGCAAACTATGACGAACGGCTCAAAAACATCTGTAGCACGAACGTTGCTGTTGGTTGCTCTGAGCAACACTGCTGAAAAATTAATCGCAATCAAATGTTTTCTTACAACCGAGAGATGAACGATGACTGTTCACTATGCTATTTTGACAAAGATCAGAGGGACTCAAAACAATTCAAATTAAAAAAAAAAGAAAAAAAACAAGGAACAATGTGGTCATATTTGTTTTGTTTTTTTTTAATCACAGTTTAGCATTTACATTTCTTAAAATTCCTTTTCTTTTATCAATTAGACAGACAGACATTTTAAAAATTCGGTGAAGGGAAATGAGATCGTCACAGCGTCAATAGTCGAAATTAAGTAAAACGGAAAACACCAAAACAAAAGCAGCATTGAGGATGACCCAAGGAAAACTAACATCTAAATGAAGAAACAATAGGGATATATAAGATCCTGCGGTTTAGACTGGCTGAGGCAACAAACAATTAGATGTGCAACAATTAATTGAATAATCGACAACTAATCGATTATGAAATTATTTTTGATAAAGTAAATCCTTCAAGTATTTTTTTTTTGCTACTACTTTATGTTAGAGAGGCTTGGGACAATGTGTTCTTACTTTCGTGCCCTTTTGAGTTAGATTCCCTCCATAGGAATGGAACTATGTCATAAACAGAGGAACTCCTGAATAGCGACATGACATGCCGACATTATGTATTCAAATCCAAGGGAGGAACCAAATTTCCATAATGGGCTGTGTGCTTCTAAAATTGAGTCTGTTTTGGGTATCATAAAAGCACAAAACCATGAATAAAGTTACAACCGTGTTATATGGTACGAGTCACACTTGACCAAACAACCACAAAGTCAAAGCACCATAGTTCATTCTAACGTGTGAAAACAGCCTAATAAATATAAAACTATATATACACAGTCAAAATGAACGTTAGCAGCCAAACATTGCGGACCCCGAGGGAGGGACGGAGATGCCACAAAAACACACCGAGCATCGTGCCCTGTTTTACAATCGCAATTAACACCTGCCAACATCCTGTCATGAGCTGCAGGTGTGAGGAGAGCAACGTGTGACCTGATGAAAGACACACCACCACTGCGGTGCCAAGCAGTCATTTCCCCTCACTGATAGTCCATTCTTTATTTAGCATAGCCTAAGGAGGTTAACAATCCCGCACACCGGCACAGGAGCTAAAAATACAACATTACCAAGAGTGCGGCTCACTCGCCACATATTCACCACACCAAAATATTTAGTTTATTGCCCGTCTTCTATACGATACCGCTTCTCTGGAATTTAAACACACGTGAGGGACATCACAGGTGGAAGCATGAATCACCAACTGTACATGTCCCACTCCGACTGCCCACCCAGTGGCAGGAAGTCTGGAGGAGACAGTGAATACTAACAATGCAGCCGAGTGTCTCCCGGGCCCTCCTCCGTACAGCAGGCACAGCGTGGAATCCTAAATGAGCGACTTTGACAGAAAACACATAGGCTTATCGTGAGGGTGGGGGGAGAAAAAAAAAAAAACGGAGTGACGGATGAGCAGGAGAGGAGGCAATGAATTTAGAAGTTGAGGGAGGGGGTCTAGTTATTTTCTGTCAGCAGCAAGCCCTTCACGAACAAAGGCTCTTTCATATTTCCTGTGAGCAGACTCTCTTGAATCCAGGAGGGAGGCTTTCTCCTTGGCACATAATTTACTCCTCTTATGCTTGTCCTCCCGTCACTGTTTACGAGGACCTCTTTGAATGTGCTTGGTCATGCTTGAATACAGATATGTTGGTGCTAAGGCTTGATGCGAAGATGTTTCAGAACGATGACTCCACGTGGTGTCGGTTGGTAAGGAGTGATTATTTATTTATTTTTCCGACCTGATTGGCTCGAGGCCGCCGATCGTAACGGTTAAAACTAATTCATGTGGTCCAACGTGGAGTTGGGCCGAGACTTGGATTCCGAGATTGTGACACGAAACTAAACAATAGCCAATTAGGCAGCAACATGAAGCTTGCGCTGTTGCCAGACACAAACAAGGGAGCAACCGATGGTATAATATGGCTCCTAAGTCGTTCACTGCAACAAAATTGACAAACAGGAATTTTGCAGTTGCAATGAATGTAGTAACCAGATAAGGTAACCAATTAGCCTCTATTTTTCGACCACGACCTATCGCAGGTCAGTCTCGTTACAACAGAAATCTAGTTTGAAGGAGGCGACGCAATTGTCGGTGGAGATAATGCGTGCAATGTGCTGCGTTGGCCGTCTCAAGTGCACCCATGTCATGCGTGAGGTCTCGTTTTGAAGATGTTTCGAGTTTTGTGTGTAACCCGCTTCAGTCATAATATATAGAGCTAGTGCTCCACGTGCCAAACATTTGCTTTGCTCCAAGCCAGGGGAAAGGAAGCTGTGGCAAGCTTTCTGCTCGCGTGCTACCGCCCTGTCTCATATGATTGAAAATTGTCCACCCAGCTGTCCATTTCTTAACAGATGAAACCCACTCTGATGGACAGAGAACACGCCAACCAAGCCCCCGCCTCCCCGACTCATTCCACACAGCTGCCCGGGTTCACATGCTCAGACCCTTTGGTGGTCTGGGAAAAAAGGCATGATGAGCAGCTCAGAAATCGACCTTTAAACTGTGCAGCTCACAAAAAGTGGTTAAACATGAAGTGCTAGAGGAGAGGAAAAGCACAAAAAGAGCTCTCACTTGAGCATGTGTGCAGCGTCTGGACCTCCTCTATTTCAAACAGACACAAATCAATGTGGGTGCAATTGCATTCTCCGAGCACGCTGCAGACAGAGCAATATACGAGTGGCCGGATCAGAGGTGAGGCGAGAGGCGATGGTGACCGTGGCCAAGTTTTGGTCGGAAAAGTCTTCCAAGACGTCGCTCGTGCATCTGCGCCCTGTAATGTGTTCAACAGCTCTGTAGCATGACGGCATAATCTGCTGGATGATCTCGCGCTATTAAAGGCAACACGATCATGCCTCAAAAACGTGGCTGAGTCATGTCTGCTCAAGTCTTTCATTGCCAACGGACATGGAACATAACAAGGAACTACAAATACATGTCACGTGAATTTAGCGACGGTTTGAATTTGATTCTAAGTGCTTTCATTTCATAATAGGATTGGAACATAATATCCACATTGCGTTATATTGTATTGTTGTTTCACACAGTACATGATCAATACGCCCGCAACGGATATCAATCCTGTGCCCAACGATGTGCACTCACCGCAGTTGGACATTAAATGTAAGGTGACTCGAAAATAAACAGTTTCATCACTTTGTTTTTAAGTGGTGTTTCTCGAAGTTTTCACGTACTCAGCTAAATGTAAACGGCTATTTAACGCAGTTGATTCTCTTTGTCATATTTTTTCATGCTGTTTCTTGACGTTTTCACTTCATTTAAATGTAAACAGTGATTTATCGTAGTTGATTCTCTTTCTCGCCATATGTTAACGGAGTTTCTTGACGTTTTCACCGCTGCACTTAAATGTAAACTGATTTATCGTAGTTTGTTCTCTTTAGCGCTCTATTGTTGTACAGTATATTATCATGAAATATTGCGATAGTATTGAATCCCAAGTTACTTGACAATTCCCACCTGTGACTTCAGCAAAATTCAACACTTGTTATGCTTTATAATCTTCTCGGTATTTGTTGTATTCGCATACATACCTGGATGTCCTGTTCAATGCTAACACAAAGGTCGATTTTGTTGTACTTGGATTTGCATGATAAAAATCTATTGCTGAAATGCCAAAGATCTTTTACAGACCAAAATACAAGGTTTTTCATTGGGCGCCAGCCTGTGTATTTCAACACACTACACAAACGTGCTTTCATTTGAATATGATACAACGCTGAATTACAATAGCAGATTTCAGCTCCCAAATGGAAAGCTGGCATTCTATTAAACCAAACTGTAAATCTTTCAACTGCCACATAATAGAATAATATGTGCTGGTGTTGCCTGTTACAATCTCTCAACACGGAGTAACCCTGACAAATGCAGAACAAAGCCGTGTTTGTGCCTTTTGACCTCATCTCCATTGGCCCACACATTTTTTGGTGGGGGCATTCAAACGGGTTCGCCACAGTCGTTTTTCCGCTATTTATTCCATAAGATCTCGTTTAAAAAGACAATGTGGACAATTAAAAAAACTGATCAAGTTCACATTTGGGCAAATTTGACTGCTTTGATCTTTGATTTTGTTGTCTTTTGGATAGTTTGGTATTAGTGAGCGCATGCCTTAAGTATATGTGCCGTCTATCAGCTGCCGCCCACTTTATGTCCGCAGTCTCCACTTGAATGCAACATCAACTTTTCTGGTCCAAAATAGCCCCCACGCTCCTTATGGCGCAGTCACCCCCGGACACATTCCTCCCTTTTTTTTTATGTGCTGTATAATTTGATGAGTACCAGACGTGCTGATGAATCCGGCAAACAAATGTGCGCGCACACACACATAAGCTCCCATTCTCCTTGTGCATTAGCCTTTTGCTGCATATAAACAAACACTTCAACTACTCCCTCTAAATTATCATGGCTGAAGCAGCATAAACGGTCTGTGTGTGCGTGTGTGTGCGTGTGGGTTCTTGCTCACTAATTGAGGTTATGGCAACATCCAAAGCACAGCATGAACAAAGCAAAATGTACAATATTAAAAATGTGCTTTTAAGTTTGACCTCACTGGGGACGTCCTCTAATGGCAAAAAGCATTTATAGAGTAACTTCTGGGTTTTTAATTTTTTTTATCTGAGGCTTATTTCCACTGGGGTAGTGGTGCTCTTCACAAGCAATGCATCAAGCAAAGATATGCTTCTCCAGAGTCAATAAAAGTGGTCAGTCAAGCCCCATAAGGGGCTGCTTATGATTACGCAAGTAGTGGGACTATAAAAAAAAAAACCCAAAAGACATCATGGCATGTTGATCCAATATAAATGCATGCCTTCCTAAACCCCCGCCAGCTTTTTACAGGCGGGGGAGCGCTAAGGGAGGACAAGGCTGCAATAACATGAGCTCAAATCTTGTCCACCCAAAGCTGGCTCTCCGGCCGCCTACATGACATTCTTTTCATGTTTCGTTTTTATTTCCAATGCTTATCTGTCTGATCGGATCCCCTGTTGCATTACATCTACAAATAGACCACATGCTAAATAAACCGCAAAGACAACCTCGCACTGAAATATTGAAACTTGAAGCAACTGAATGTAAATCTAGACAACATACTTTTTGGGGCTCAGAGCTTGCAGCGCACTGATCGATCACAATAGCACCTTTTTTTCTTTTTTTTTTATCTGCACGCAGATAAGATAACTTGGCTGAGTTCTGTATAGAAGCCCGTTTTACGCTAGACCATTTTTAACCCCAAAACGTTCAACTTAGAGACTCAACGTGGAATTTACGTTCCTGTCTTTACACTTGGCTGCCCAAATGCTGGTACAGACACACCACCACGCCATATTCACGCAAATGTGTTTGAAGTTGCTTTTGCAGTTCCCGTGGACAGGAATTATATTTCACGATGTTGTCCATACGGCAAGAAACTAACATTCCCATTCCTACTACCTCATTCTTGTGAAACCATACCCTGTTTTACTTCCAGAATGAATTCATTTAACTGTGATTGAAATGAAAGTAAAACCAAACACTTAGCATAAACTGACAACTAAGCCTGCCCTCATCATAATGACAAAATAATTTGTTTTCAGTGCATGTCTAGCTCCCTCTATCACTCGGGACAGGCGTGAAAGGTCAATAACCTTGGCACGCAGCCTTGCTATGGTTAGCAACACCATAAATGAATGTCTGAGGCCGTTATCCCAAAACTCTTTAGCTTATCTTCTACAAAGGTCACAATGCTTAGAACGCTTAGTGTGAGGGCGACAGGCCGAGATTGGGCCTGTAGAAGATGGAATGTTGGCCAGCATGCGGAAAGGTTGACGGCATGGCATGCTGGTGATTCTTGTTGAGAAAACGTCACAGTGGGGTGAGAGTTCAACAATTGTAAACGGTTGTATATCCAAAGAGGAAGTCGAGCCGTCCCCCCTTGACGGTGCATCATAAAACACATCTATGAAACGGTATAAATGTTTTGTAAGATTACTTTTTTTGCCTCTGTGAAGCAGTGATTTTTCTGCGAGCCTTTTATGGTCTTGACTGCTTCACCACTTTCTATCTGCTTGTTGTGTTACCTTTTCAGTGCAACATGTTCACTGATGTATGACTGGAGGAGCTATCGATCATGACAACCCAACATGATTTTATAAACTTTGCTCGCATTTTGTGTTTATGTTTCCGAAAGGAAATCTACTTAACCAGTGTTTAGAAATTGATTCTCAGCAACCTGTTTTTTTTTTTTTTTAAACATAACACATACAACATGGGAAATAAATAAATAAATAAAAACGTAATGCCAAGGAAATTAAATTTCTAACATAGTCGCCTGGCCACAATTGAAACGAATGCGCCTCATTTTCCGGCACCACATGCATATTTTCCAATCTCTCAAGGTTATTTTATGTGAAGCTGTATGTATAAAAAATGTTCAAACATCCCTCCTGTGATTATATTATACCCTTCCGTCAGAATATACCCCACCCTTCAGCCTCATTCCTGCTGAGCCGGCAGTGCTACAGGAAATAAAGTGGCGACATGCCGCACGCTCTTTAATGCCTCAATAAATATCGACAGAGGCACTGATAGTATAAACTCAGACAACGTGGGCCACCGAGCGATATGTTGCTTACTGCCGCGGTGTGCACTCAAATTGAGGCGAGAAATAGTTTCTGGTCAATCATAATATCTGTATACTGCGCTGGTGTCGGCGAGGTCTCGTCACAATAGATCATTTAAGACATGCGTTATCGGGGGCTGCATATGCTTGTTTAATGAGTGAGGCAGTAGTTTTTGGGAGGTCATCATGTTGACAATTGGGTAACTTTCTGCTTGAGATCAAACAAAATCGCTTGTTTTACTTAAATTCATAAAGCCTAACTCCAAGAATCTTAATGAGAAGAGATTGCAACTTAAATCTCACATTCTGCGTACGGTTTAAGAAACGAGGCACCAAAGGTCATTTGAAGACGTGAACTGACGACAAAGAATAAAGGAGTTTCATCCTTCCATTACTCAATTAAATCACATCCATCATGGGACGGACAGGAGCAGCCGGAGCTCCTCCATTGAGAATGCGTGGTCGGGGGAAGGGGAGGGCAAGGAGAGAAGGATGAAAGGAAGATGCATGCACAATGTCACGAGATACAACCTAGTGAGTCATCAAGAGGCGAGTGTCGAACGAAGCGCTGGTGCGTTGAAATTGAAGCCTCTGCCGGGAACACAATAGTCGGCGTTGCCCGCGGGGGGTCGTCGCCTCTTTGTGAACATGGTTACTGTATCTGGGTCAATCAATGTGCCCCGGCTTCAAATTTCTCTTTTTTGTCAGAGACGTGATGGCGAGCCAATTTGTGTTGTCTCGTCATGTGCCAGTGTGAGGTTTTTGAAGTGGGACTTTTGAGTCTGGCGTCGATTGGTAAAGCCAAACATGGGTGTGTTCTAGTTTCTATGTGTAGCCACGTGTATTATTTAAGCGTTGCTTCTGGTGTAACCAATGTCAGTCATTTAAAATTCTGTCTACTGGGCACAGCGGTATGTACGCGACACTCAGTATGTACGCCGCAACCATCCATCCATTTATCCAACCATGCCGTTCATCCTCACAAGGGTCACGGGGCATGCTGGAGGCAACCCCAGCTGTCTTTGAGCAGTAGGCGCGGTACACCCTGAACTGGTTGCTAGCCAATTGCAGGGCACACGTTGACGAACAACCATTCACACTCATGATTCAGTGATCAACTAACCTACCATGCATGTTTTTGGAATGTGAGGGGAAAACCCACGCAGGCATGGAGAGGACATGCAAACTCCACACAGGAAGGCCGGGGCCGGAATCGCACCCTAACCGGTCGGCCATCATGCCGCCACGCCCCAACCACTCAATTAAAAATATTCCCCTCAAGTTGAAAACTTTGTAATCTGCATTATGCTGCTTTTTTGGTATGAGCAGCTCTGACTACTGATGCAAATGCTTCAGTTTTTCCAAAAAGTGGCACAGTTAACCAGTTCAACATAGAGCTCAACAACAAAAATCATGAACAGTACAACACAATTGAGGTGAGTTAACGCGGAGCCAAGAATTGAGGCGAACGTGACGTTCCAGAGATCGTGAAAGTCCGCACATTTGCTGCATCGTTGTTTACGCCGCAGGTTAGTTACCAATTATAGTCTAAGCCGCACCAGAGTTGACTTGCAATAGGACCATGGTCCAAGGATCAGATGATAACATTTGCATGGGATCAATCGAACCACACTATCAGAGCAGTTGCACCAGAGTTTGTTTTAACCAAAGCAAAGCTGACAAGTGTGAGGGCGGCTTTAAGAGAAGAGCGGTCTGCAGCCAGCAAATGCGACCTTGTATAAAAAAAACGTAAAAAAAACAACACAAGTGAGCTTGAATATATTGCCTACTGCACCGAAGATTTAATGAGACAGGAAACATAATGGGTACGGGGAGTGGCTCCTTCACATGCAAGCTGATGGAAAACGTAAGAACTTTCAAGGCCCTCTATGCTCTGATTCCGTTTAACCTAATGAGAAGAGGAAAAAAAAAAAAAGGGCACAACGGGGAGATAAAGAGGGGTCTAAATCGAATGTCAGTATTGCAGAATAAGCAGCCGGGTTGACTTGCAGAACAGGGGTTGTGTTGTAGACAGGATCCGTGAAAGAGATATGGAGTTGTTTGCTTTAGCGGCCCGGGAAAAAAAAACACACACAGCTCTCCCGCGGAAGAAAAATGGCTCTGAAATCTACAAATCAGTCACAAGAAGAGTAAAGAATTATCTCAACCCTGATGCATTCTCTTCTTGGATGCAAGCTGGCATTTTCTGAAATAGGATTTCACTAGTGAAGAATACGGAGCCTCGTTAAATGGAGGCATATGTGTAAGAAAGTCAGGTCAATAGTTATTTATACATGACCTCGTTGCATTTAATGTGATTTCACCGTTTCCCATTAAATGAAAAATATTGCAAAAAAAAAAAAAATGCTCCTTCAATCCTTTCATGTATGAGTCAACTTGTGGCGTGGACAAATTAACAAGTCATTCCAGTTTGACTGGACCAAGGTGTGATCTCAAACCAAATAGGCTATAAACCAGAACCAACATCCTCACAAAACCCACCATGCCCCCCTCCCCACCGTCACGACATTACGTGAAGGAGCAGTTCAATGAGAGCCTTTCAAGTCTGCCTGTGAATCGACTGGAATTGAAATTCGCATTTGACAAACATGGCGACACACAAGCCACATTACAATCGCATCCAGCATTACCGCCGTCCGGTATGAACACAGAAGCAGTATCGGAGTCACTCGAGCGGAAATGAATGGCGGGTAGCCAGAATGAGGTTGTGAAGTTTAATATTGGACACTTACGTCCCTGCCCTGTTAGGTCAAACCAAATTGTCGCCGGCTGACAAACATTAACTATATGAAAGGCGAAGGCCAGATCTGCTGTTCAGAGTCTTATGCATCAATTTTGCGGGATCTCATGTGGAAGAGGAGGAGGTTCAACCAGGTAGCGTGTACGGCTTTGCATCGACTTGAGGCAAACAGTAAAGATTTCCTTTGATTGAGGTCGTATGGGTCAAATTGCCTTTACTAACCCTTGGCTATAGCTGTGTCGTCACTGTTTGTGCCTTTGAATTGAACAAGCTAATTATATGCGAAGGACAAACCCCCACCCCGCCCCCACACGACACAGATGACTGCCCAATGTCAGACACTGCGAGGTGCCAATAATGGAGGGCACGGCCTGCAGCTGATAACCGCGATATGAACAGAGGTGATGAGAAGTTATTGGCGCCATGTTCGCGCTCTACGTTGTTCTCGTAATGGTCTTAAGGCTTGGTGCGCCTGCACATAGCGAGGGATTATTTTCAGGCAGCCTCCAGTTAGCTAAGAACTTCCAGCCTAAAAAGGTCAGACATAAATAAATTATGCCTTATCCCGCCATGCCACCCAGCAGGCTCAGAAACGCACCCGGCAATTAGCCACAGATGGTTGCGCCAGCTTTAATATGCTAACGTTATTATTATTATTTCACGATTACACTTTTGCCCTAGGACTGCTATGGAGCTTGTGAAAAAATAATAAATTAAAAACAAAACAATGTGGTGGCGGCGTGTACACGACTCATGCCTCTCAAAGCATCCAAGGTTATTTTCCACAGATATATTCTGCCAGGATTCAATCTACTGTCACAATTTGTGTTGGTTATCTAGGCCATGGCGCTCCCAGGAAGAAGAAGAGAAAAGATTCTGTGACGGAAGATGAAAATAAATTTATGCAGGGTGAAAACAATAAAAAGAATCAAACCTATTCAACCCAACGCGCCAGTGATGCTTTCGCTGGGAATTGGAGCACTGCCTTCATTACATACATATTGATCACTGTAAACAAAGAACTGCATGTATTGATTGACTTCCGGAAAGAAAAATAGGAGAATGAAGGCGATGGAGTGATGGTATGCGCAAAGTGCACGTCGTTAAATAAAAACAAATATGAGATGTCATTTGAGGGGGAGGAGGAATGGCCATGGGGTTGTTGTTACTCGCCATGTCCGACGATGACAGACAAGACATAAAACGCTGCAAGAAGCCTCGGTGGTTTATGATGATGCACTTTGTATTTCGCACCTGTGAGCGCAAATTTGAATTTGTACAATTTTGCTTGTGTCTGCTAATGTACCGATAAATCCCTCACAACCTCGCGCCACGGCTGAACGATATGTTATTGGACTGATGACTAAATATGAACATTAAAGACATTATCGCAAAATCAACCGTTATAATTTCCCCGGAGGCAGTCGCAAATGTCATTTCTACGCTTAAATATACCACTTAGGCCGGCCAATAACACTCCTTATCGTGGATCGACAGCTAAAGCCAGCCAATGACAAATATCCTGAACAGCCGTACAACATCCACAGCGGGGACATTACAAAAACAAAACTGTGTGCTTAAGATAAGGTCGATGCAGACTCTGCACATTCAATGGATTTAGAGGCAAAAAAATAAATCGTCCTCCATTTTGGATCAAAACCACCAACTCTCCCCCCAAAGCCAATTTTCAATCATCGTAGTTTGTGAGAGGTCCAATCCAAGGCCAGACACTAACAAGCTGGTGTTCCTCAAAGAGGAATATTCAGATGAGATATTTTCTTCATCCCTACCTCGAATGTGAAGATTCCAACACGGATGTCAATTCAACTTTTTACCATTTACTGTACATGACAATCACCTTGTGAAAAGCGCAACGTCAGACCTGTTCAGCATTCCCAATTCCGTTCAAAGACGTTTTTTCAGACACATTGAACAGGAGACCCGAGAAAGCTAGCAGCCGGAATTCTGCGGTTTGAAGTTGAGTCTCGCGTGTCTGTACTTTTAGACATCTGTTCATCTGACTTCTCTTTCATTGGTGTACTGTGGGTGAACCCGGTGGTTAGCGTATCTGCCTCACGGCCGAGAGGTTCTGGGTTTGAGTCTTGTTGCAGATTCTCCTGTGACGAGGTCGCATTTCCCGCACATACGCCTTCCTGCTGCATTTGAAAATAATATTCTTATATTCATTGAAGACTCTATGTTGTTTGTAGGTGTGTCTGTACAATACGCATCCCGCTTTTAACCCAGTCGGCTACGACAGTCTACAGCTCACCTCGACCCTGAACAGGATAAGTGGAGATGCAAATATCTGCCGCACTTGGTCTGACATGCGGCATCAAGCCGTACTCGCCCGGATGCGTGACTTTGTTCGCTCCCTCGTCCGTCCGATCATCCGGACCTGACCACGATTGCTCAACTGTCACGTGCAGTCCACGAGTAAGAAAAGAGCTTGAGTAGTTCGATGAGTACTTGGCCCAGTTTACAGGACCGGGTCGAGCGGGGTCATGTCTCACCAAACACGGGGAGGCCCCCCCTTTAAACATCTAAGTGGCCACAGCTGTACACGCGGCCATCAGAATTAATGGGGCGCAGAGTACAGAAACAACTCAAAAACGGTGCTCAGTTCGTGTCGAGGGTTTTGTGGGGTGGCATTTTAGTTGAGTTAAATGTTATTTTCGTGTGTAAACAATGCAAAGACAAGCAATTTGACTTGATGATAGATTAACAGAAAATTCTTGACGGCAGCACATGTAGCACCACGTTCCAATTTTTTTCATGGAGCCGGCCAAATGTAGAAACCCTTTCTACGCCTCATGACACCCTTACATAGAGCACTTGCGGTAATCCAAAATCAGGCACTTTAACATTACGAAATCTTGCCAAATGGAAAAAAAGTAGAACGTATGAAGGGATGCAGAGAAATGTTTAAAGCACAATGAAGGCTTTTGGCCTTTTCATTAACCCAGATTTTAGGGCGGGAAACCTCTGCTGAATAATGCTCCGACTGACACACTTTCTCCGGTTTTAAGGCCCCATCTGGATCCAAAAGGCACAATGCACATCAGCTCTCACAAGACACCAGAATTCCACTGAGGGGCAAACCACCCGCCGGCACGACCTACCTGAAATTGAATGCCGTTTTGTTAAACACGTCGCTTAATCAGGACACTACAAGATAAGCTATCTTTGTCTGTAAAGAGCTTTTTAATAAATAACTTGCTTTTGGTTCTTCTCTATTCATTTATCAGGCCAGAGCAAACATTCTATGCTTTAAAAGGAAAGGTCATCTCGACAGAGAGCTTGTCACGGTTTTGCATCGGCTAACAATGAACACTACCTCCTTTTTAACCGGACTGGACAGTAGTTCTCCCAAAAAAAAAAAAAAAAAAAAAATGGAAGAATTGTCCTTCCTGGCTATTCTTTGTGCCGCACTGCCAACTAACTTTGAAAAAAATGCATTTTTATTGAAAATCAATATAGCCTCACTTGGCCGGCTGATGGTTAAAGTCTAGAGGACGCCCCCAAGGAATGTGATTAAATCTTACAAGCAACTGTGCTGGCTGGCCAGCCACCCTTTGCCAACATCAAATCCACAGGAAGTCTTCAATTTAGTGCATACAATGCGCACTGTTTACAAGTGAAGTACCACCATTTCCACCTTTTTTTTTTTTTTTTTTTTTTTTTAAACACACCTCTGGCTGTGTATTCCCTGAAACTGCCTCAAAAGGACAGACTGCAATTAGACGAGACAAAGGTGTTTAACGGCTCACTTTGCTTTGTAGTTTCCAAGTGTTTGAGTTACGTTACTGAAACTTAACACAGACGATCGCGATTCAAATGAGTAAAATAGCCAAATAGAACCGTTGGGGGTGGTAAAGAAAAAAAAAAAAAAAAAAAAAAAAAACAGGTGACCTGAATGGAGCGGGAGCGCCGGTCTAATCCAAATGCCTCTTAATGCTTTTAATTCGTCAATGAGGGCTTTCCAGGTGACAATTGGCCAAGCTAATGAAATGCGAGGACACATGCCAAGCATTAGCCTGCTCCACCGTGGTCCGAAACAATATCCAAAACAGCATGGCTAGGGCAAAATTGAAAAACTTGGGCAAACTCTTCGCACCGCGGGAGGGCTTTTTTTGTCTCCCCCGACACACGGCAGGAGCCTTCCCCTGGAAAATGCACTTTCATTAACATCATCTCACGCTGCTGAGCTGCATCACAATGACACAGGAGTGCCCCTTCTCTGTCAAGGAAATCTCCAGTACAACCAGCCGCTGTGGGGGGAGGGGACGTTGGGGTGGGGTCGAAAATAAAAGGATCCTGATTACCCCCGGTCACGGCTCATCCGCAAACCGGCAGAGGCAAATCCATCACCTGCAGGATCAAACGGAAACTTGCGCGCGGGGTAAAGCTCAGTGAAAGCGGCGGCAGACACCCGTCCAAGCACTTTTCCTCCCATCTTGTCATTTCTGCCTCCCTTCCTCCACCTCTCTCTGAGTCACACCAACAGCGGTGTGCAACTTTTCGGCACATACTGTGAAATCCAACACAAGCGTGAATGTTTTCTGGCCCAGATGACCTCAAGGCTGTAACCTCGCTAATGGCACACTCGTGTTATATTCCGCTTTTATTACTGCCTGCAAGACCGATGTGCGGCTTCACAGTAGCTGCATCCTTGTTAGGTCAGTAATAGCAGAACCGGTCATGCCTTTTTTGGAGTTCAATAGGCAAGTGCAGACAAAGATGGAAACATTTTTAAAGATCTTGATGTGAAAGATGACAGAAAGGGAGCTAATTTAAACCACCAGCCTTATGATATTCTACAAAGGAGTATTGGAGCCACATGAAAAAAAAATAACAAAAGAAGAAAATGTACTTTTTAGAACAGTCAGATAAAGTTGTATTTCTATCAGGATAAAAAGGCGGAATGATTCTATGCATATAGAGAGGAGAAAGTCGTCATATTCACACTTGTCAAGTGAATTTCAACATTATCACAAAAACAAGCAAGTCATATTGATGATAACCTTGAAAACAAACAAAAAAAAGTGTAATTTAACAATATTAAGTTAACACTTTACACTGGTACAATTTAAGGCTCATAAAATTGTAACAATAGTTTTAGAAACATTCCTGTTGGTTTGCGTCGTTTTTTTTCCTGCAATATTTCTATTTCAGTCTGATGATAAAATTGTAACATTAACTATGCGAATATTTATAACTTTAATATAATATTCAATTTCATTCCGACTTTATTCTCATAGTATGACACATTTTTCTCTCCAAATATTACTCCTATTCCTGTACAACTGTGGCTCAACTCAATTTGTGTAAATTAACACTTGAAACTTCATTTAATCTGGTAATAATCTTACTTATCTTCGTGTAAAATGTTGGCTTTGTTGTTGTGAATTCACCCTTGAAAACGACATCTTTTCACAGTATTACCTTTTTGTAACATTAGGCCATTACCACCTGTTGAATTACAAAACAACTTTATCATAAAACGCAATCGAGTAACGATAGGACTACTCCAGGTAATTAACTTGTTTTTAATAGTCTATTACATTTATTCCTGAATACTTGAATCATTCAATTTTTTTTTTTTACATTATTCTCTTAACATAATGACTCATTTCTTTTCACTGAGGTCCTGGTGCCACGCCTAACAATAATCAACATTAATTGCTTGATTAAAGTTGCATAGGTATCGAATGGATTTTCATTATCTTCCCTCCAGGGAACCCACAGTGAAAGATGCAAATTGCGGCGGGTGTTAAGCCACAATGTATGCTTTCACTTTTGACTAACAAGCTGCACTCTTGTACACAGACCTCTGCTCACAACGTAAAAAAAGGGGGGGGGGGACATGTAAGCAAATGGGGCGATATAAATGTGAACCACATGTGAGCCAGTTTATGAGGCAAACTAGCTACTCAGGAGGTAATTTAAAAAAAATGTTGGGCTTGTTCTGCGCTGGAATACTATGAAACACAACAGGGGAGCAGAGCGATACATAGACACAGAGTGGGGGTGGGTGTAGGAGGGGGCGGGGGGGTGACGGCACTCACCAGTGAAAAGGGGCTGTCCCTTCTCGATGATATCTGGCAAGCCAACCTTGTATACATCTTCGGAGAAACCAGGCCTGCATGGTGGGATGACCCCGCATTCTGCTGCAATCTGAGGTGGAAAGGAAGAAGGTGAGGGGGTGCCATAATGAGTCATAAATCAATGCGCAAAAATTCACCCCACGCCCTCCCGAAACCTCTTGCTCACGTTCTGAACCCCCACCCCCCCAATCGCCACCTCTCTCAGTTGTACAAAAGCATCTGTTGTTTTTATAGCAGGCACTGCAATTAGGATAATGAGGCCAAAAGGGTTAAGCATTAGCCAAAAAGCATGGCTGAGCAAGAACAAGCTCCATTTGTCCCAACGGAGGGGCCTAGGCACCGGCTGGTGTTACTGCCAAGCCTCTGTGTCGGCATTTCTGATCAACACTAACTGTGTACTTTTCAAGAACAGGGACACGGCCGCGGAATGTACATGCCAACAATCCGCTATTGTTGCCATACAAACTGGCGGAACACACAAGAAGCCCAAAAAAAAGTAAAGATTCAACGATGACCAACTGTGGATTTACTGGAATTCGGATGCCCCACCCCCACATTTGAAATGACTCATTGAGATAAAACTGACTATATCACGAACTTATCTTCCGACATCTGAAGGAGTACTGGCTTCCCAGAACTGGCAAGAAATTAATCATAAAGGGATGTGAAGCAATTCTCAAGAGAAGTCTGCTACTCCCTAAACATAACCTCAGCCTTGATTCTGTTTCTCGTCCGCCAGATTTGACCCTGTTTCTCATTGCATGAACTCTGGGAAGAATGTCAAATGAGAGAGGGGGTCCCCCGCTGGAAAAAAAAAAAAACAGTGGGTATTTGTGCCGCTGCTTAATCAGAGGAATTTAAATTGAACATGCTAGGAAATGCTGGGGAGGGGGGGCTAGGGGTCATTTTATGAGCCTATTTGAGGGTTGAATGTATTTAAATTGTATTTTGGACCATTTGAAATGATTTTGCTGGCCCATCTTACAGCCCACGAGCCAAAGATTGAAAAAAAAGAGAATAACAATTCCAGCTTGAAATACTGTAGTATTACTGCTTTGTGCTTAATATTGTCCCCCTGCTGTGTGCGCACTCATTTTGCCCTTAAGCCTCATAAGCCTCAACCCTGTTGCGTGTCGTGGGGTAACATGGACCACAGTTGAATGGTTTGGAGTGTGTTGTACGCTACCAGTAAAAAAAAAAAACGGTTTTTTTTCGTGTTGTAGGCTATTTATTCAACAGCCAAAAAAGGCTGATGAGAAGCTCTTAATGATGCAATCAAACTCCCCCACCGTCCCCGAGGCACCGACGTCGATATTCAACTTAAGCGCTCTCAAAGTAGGTTAGAGGCGAACGAAACGCCCAACTTTCCATCTTTTAAAATGCAAATCATGTCACGGGAGAGCTTTACGATTTCAGTCTTAGTTTGAATAAACGGGAGGACCAACCCGTAAGCTAGCAGCGACCGCACGCGCCACTGAGCCGTAGCTCTCGCGTCTATTAAATAGCGTTGTTCGGTTTCATTACACAAAACAAAGAAAGAAAAGGATAGAGAGAGTTGCATTTCACATGAGATAAAGTCGCGACATCACGTTCGAAACGAGCAATACGACTCAAGTGTCCCGCTTGGAAATTACCTGCAGTGCTGCCAAGAGCGCCAGCAGAAGCAGCCCGCCGCTGCCCTCCCGTCGTCGGTACATTTTTTTTTTGTTTTTGCTGTCTTAAATCCTCTTCGAAATCACAACCACAATCCCACACGTTGGTCCAAGAATCAAAATGAGGGGAGAAACGCGATTCCGCCTTCTTTTTTTTCTGTGTGCTGTCTTCGGCTGAAAGCAGCCTCCTCCGTGGAGTGTATCCGGAAGAAGCACTGGCTGGTACTGAGGCTGCTCGAACTCTCCTCTCCTCCTCTCCTCTGCTCCGCTCTGCTTTGCTTTTGCTTTGCTTCCTTCAGCGCAACAAAAGACGAGCCACTGGTCCACTCCACAATAAAAGCGTCTCTCACTGTCTCTCCCTGCTGGTCACACGTCGCTAAGCTAGCCGAAGTGTGAACTCCCTCATCAGGATCACGCTCAACACTAAACTGCTGGAGGAGGGAGGGGGGGAAATTGTAAGATTTTAAATTTAAAAACCCCTTGATGAACAAAGATGACACCAAAGGAGAATAGGCTAAATGAGTGATGACGTCAAGAGCCCCTTTAATGACCAATCAGATTACTCCGTTGGTCCGAACCAATTGGGGGCGGGCTAGTTAATGTCGTTTCAGAACTAAAAAAAAAATGTAAACACTTTTTGGGGGATTTGAGATTAAAAACAAACAAAACGGATGGACATTAAAACAGTTAATCAACACTTGTTTTGGTCATTTAAAAACAAAGATTGAGAACACAAAAATTGTAATTTCCAAAAACACTATTTTTACCATTAAAAAACAGATAACGTGATCGTTTTCTTGTGTTAAAAACAAAGCGTTAAAAACAAAGACAAAATCTAAATGAAAAAACTTAGATCATTTAAGCCCGCCTCGTCCCCGCACAAAAATATCCTCATCCATTGTAACCTTTTTTTTATTATTGCCTTTCACCAAATAAAAACCAAAACAGAAGAGAAATTTTAAACAGTATGACATCATAGCAGTGCGTCACGGCATTGCCAGACAACGACTTGAACAAAAAACAGGAATGTGAGACAGTGTGCAATGGACAACAATGGAGGACATTTTGTATTCTTTCATCTTGATATGTGGCTGTTTTTTTTTTTTTTTACAAGAATAGCTTTGTTTGAAAATATAAATAAATAAAAGGCACCTTTTTTGTCCTCTTAGCATTCCGTTTCTGTTATCGGAAGTGACCGAAAGACACATTATTTAGCCTTGGTAGCAAAAATAATCACCAACATGGTGCCCTAAGGCTACCCCCAAGGACCCATGAGTAACGAGCAGGTCTGTTAAAAAAATGTGCTCACCAGTGATGGGACTCTGTGATTTTCTAGGACTCTTGTGTTATAGAAATGCTAGTACATGTTGATGTTTATCTGTTATCATTGTCTTCACATAAATTAATATGTAATAACATTATTGAGCATTACTATATATATATATATATATATATATATATATATATATATGTATATATATATATATGTATATATATATATATATATATATATAATTTATTTATAATTAAATTTTATATATTTATAATTTTAGTTTGCTCCTGCTCCCGCATGTAGAAGAGTAGGCTGGTCTATTGATCATCAGGTAGGCGATTTTGAACACGGCTACCCGGGCTAATTGCTCTTCACAGCCACATTTGATCTTAAGGATTCTTAACTGCCAATGCTTTTGTGCTCATGTCTATCTCCCTCATGTTGCCTAATTAGCTCTCATTTTCACAAACGGCATGGCCACTGTGGAGTTTTTTTTTTCTTCATCAGTTTTTGCGTTCCGTTCATTCACTTAAGTGTTCTTTTTTTCACGTGCTGCTATAAAATATGCAATGAATAATTCTCCTTACATTATAGGCTCACAGCTGATGAAGGTTAAGCTACCTCAGTTGTGCTGCTGACACCTAATTAACGACTAAGGAATGGAATATATAGTTTGCGACCAAAAAAGCGGCCTCGCTTTAAAATAACACGCGTGTTTTTAACCACCTTCCAAGAAACAACAAGAGCTGACTTTTGGTTCACCTCTTCCTCCAGGGTAACGTGTTGTTCTCCACCTTTATTGGCATATCATGCGGGAAGGAGATGGGTGCATTGCTGATCTCTTCCTCCTCCTCCGCCGCCTCCTCCTCCTCCTTACAAATCAAACCATCCGCCCCTGAGGGTGAATTGTAATCGTAAGCAAACAGCCAGCGCTATTGCAGGGCACTTTCAATCTCCACGTAAAGGAAGAGGAGTGCTCATTGGTGGTAACAAGTGATTTGTGCTTCCTTGCACTCGTGTCATTGATTATCACGCCTGATGGTTCATGTTTCGAAATAATTAGGGGAACGCTTTGATGCAAATGAGGCCGGTGTGAGAGGCAAATGAAAACTCGGTTTAAAGGCACTGCTGATTGGGCTGAACGTCGACATTTGTGTAATATGGCTGCATGTAAAAATGATGTCAGCACGAAAATCCCCCATCCCTGAAAAACTCAGAAGTGAATCGAGTGGGTTTTTTTTTTTTTTTTTTTTGGACCACCTTCAGCATATTTTGGGATGCCCAAAAACTGGGCCGGGATTTCTTGATTGACAAATCAGCCAGACGGCGTCAGTGATGGGACCAAAAGAAGTTCTCATGCACCCTGCCTAGATTTCCCAAGGTTGAGAAAGTGAGGAAACTCTTGACTCTCACAAACAAGGATGGACCTAGCAAGATGCGTCGGTGTAATTTGCAGCGGGCTTTTGAAGGATTGTAGAAGATGAAGAGCTTTGGCCGGAATACAGCCCCTCGGCTCGGCTAGCCTGGCTATGAACTTAATCGCCGACGTTCTCTGCGGCAGTATGCTTCCAGGCGCTAATGCGGCCAAGGCTAACGGAACAAACACAAGTTCCTTTTCGGATTGAGCTGGGGCTTCGCGTCGACAATAGCGGTTAGCTTTGCGCCGCTAATACAGCAGAAGCTAACAGCACAAACACTGGCTTCTATTCGGCCAGGGCTAGGGCTTTACGTTGACAATAGCGGTTAGCTTCGCAGCGCTAATACAGCCGATGCTAACGTCACAAACTCTGGCTTCTGGCTTTTGCGTCTCTGAGAGCAGTTTGCTAAAGCGAGGCTCAATACGCTTCCTCTCAGCGAGCACCGGGACCTCTGGTCACCGTCTCACGGCGATATATAATTCTTATTGATTATTCTTATCAAAGAAAAACGGGCCTGCGTGAGAGGAAAAAGTTCAACTTCCCCTTTTCTAATTTCCTCGACCATGGTGGCTAATCATGGAGAGGCTAATCATTGTGATATTTTGAGAAGTTGAAGTGGGCTTAAGTGCCGATTAAGCGCAGTTTTTGGATATTACAGGTAGACTGTGCAAATTTTGCAGTCAAGATAAGAAGGAGAAGGAGAGGGTGGCATATCCATTTTTGCAGACCTGAATGAGGTGTTACAAGAGTAGTTTGTCATTTCCCAATTTCTCCAAAACAAATGGAAAAAAAATTGAAAATGCAATCTAATGTCATTTTGCTTGATGCTTGTAAAATAAACCGAGCTGTCGGAACATTACATAACACACAACAGGTAAAGGCTCTAATTTGAATAAATTCAAAAACAACCACCTCATCTTCATGTAAACGGGCGGCGACATCCAAGTTTCGACTCGATCGTCACCTTTATCGTATTACGGGAAGACGTAGTTGCCATAGTGTCTCTATTTAAAGCGATTAGCAAACACGACAAGATGGTGTTTCCTGTCACAGACATTCATATTCATCGCGGCGAGCGGCGAAGAAGAGATCAAAATCGAATGACCTGTTCAGAATTGATATCACATTTTCAACAAATTCTTCAATTTATGTAATCTAATTGAGAGCGGGATCAAACCGCTTCATCTCTTTGATTAATGCCAAAGGAGGCGATCTCTCATCAGCGCCTGTCTCGCCCGCGAGGCGAGCAGACGTCGGTCGATCCAATTTGGTGGCGGCGGCGCCGTTCAAGCCGTACGGGGGTGTCACGTTCCATGTTTCAGCAAAACAATTTGCCGTAAAATGTCCAGTCAAAGGAGACGCCAAAGTTGCGGTGCGGTTGATGGGGTCTATATTCTCGTGGCCGCGCCGGGGACAGGATAACGTCGTCGGAGGCCGCCGCGTGATTCATGTCGGCCGCCGCGCTGACACTGCGCTTGACTCTCATCAGCGAGGGTGTCCGAGGGTACCGGTGGGGGTCCGCGGTTGAGCCCCCCCCCCCCTCCCCCGAGGCCGCCCGCCTTGCAGAACGGTGGCCTTAATGACACTGGAAGAAAACACAACAAGGTCAGCAAAGCTTTCTCCATTGGCTTCTTCATGCTGACTTTTTGTTGATGCAGGAATATCCCACAGGTCACACCTCGCCTGGCGTGCTGCGAAGCAAAGCAAAAGCCAAATATAGATGAACTTCTCCTAACAAACTATGCACACATCCCCTTTTCATTTTGCTGATTTTGTGAGAAAGGGACATGCGGGACTCGGAGCGTTCCGTCATAGAGGGATATAGCGGAACTGCCGAGGTCGAACGCCTTCAAAGTCGTGAAACGAGGCCTTTCTGGGGAAAACGCCTTCAATGTCTGACCAATCGTGACCACGATCTGTCACAATTCATGACGTAGGCACTCCTCTAATTTGTGTTTTGCTTTTGCTTTACTGCGGCTATTTTGTTAGGTTTCAACTTCGTCGGGTTTTTTTTTTCCCCATTCTGTGACTTGACTGGACTGTGGGTCAGAGAAATCAATCGTCATGTAAACAAAGTCTGCGGCTGGTTCAGTGCACTTGAGTCCATACGTTTGTGTTTGCTTAACAAGGACCATGAAGTGGCCAAGTTGACCACTTTTACATTCCAATTCGTGACGTCCCATCTGTTAGTTGCGCAATGTTCAATAATGAGATGCGGGAGCTTTTTCAACACCGCTGACTCGTCGTTAATGTTAAGAGCGTAATATTGTTAACAACGGTGGGCATTCGCCAGTGCTTTTTTTTTTTTTTTTTTTGGGAGTTCTCGTCAGTCTTTCAGGCCCGACCAGTCGGCCAAACGGCCATCAAGAACGGATTTAACGGTACCTCGTCACATGCAGGTGTCGCACACCTGACACGCAGCCGAATAAATAAAAAATGAAAAATAAAAAAGTGTTGCATACCGATCAGTCCCACAGACCTGAGTGCCGTGTGTGCAATATTTTTTTTTAACTTAGCCGATCACCATTTATGTATATATTTGAAGATGTTCGCCAACCGTTTTGCTTTTTGACACGAAATTTTGCAACCATTTGTGACGTTGACTAAACGCTGACGAAAATCACCATTTGCTAACACTGGCAAACCGTCTCCGCTCAGTGCGATGCGGGCAGCTTCAATTTCAACAAAGTACACATTTTAACCTCAAAACTCAAACCGGGTCTGTTTTTTTTTTCTCTCCATTGCGGCCTAAATACTCCTTTGCAGTCCTTTTTGTATAATCACACAAATTTTGACCCCACTCAACACTTGTCTAATTACCTTGTCATTGGCAATCCCACACACGTCAAAGGTTGCTTTGGAACAAATTAGCGGCAGGGAAGGAGCGGCCTATTCTTCAGAGCCATTATCAATTCCAATCAAGAGTCATTGTTATGCATTCAATAAGGCGTCCCCCAAGACCAAAGTAATACTCTGATTATTCTGCTCTCGTGCCAAAACAGCCCTTTCAATCTCGTCGGCAACAATGGAACCGAATAGCGTTCGCAACATACCGAAAAAAATCGGAGTGATTTATACATGTAGTATTTTCGTGCCGAACACAAAAAAGCGCCAATGAAAACACGAGCCATCAAAGCCCCGACAAAAAAATTAAATCTGCTTTGTTCGATGTGGCGGCATCTCTGGCAACATTCAAAGTGGCTGTCTGCACCAATTTAGGTGTTTGATTTTTCGCGAGGAAGAATGTCAGAGCACACATCTGCCTGCTGCACGCCGTTCCATGCCGGCCGTGATCTAATAATGATTGATTGCCCGATGAAGGCAAAATCGTGTTGAACTGCAGACGAGCCCAATAAGAGCGGAAAGCGGCGTTGTTTTGGGTTGGAATTAAAAACGTAGATTGATTTCAAATGGCACGGCAAAGTGGTGGGCTTCATTTTCTGTTGGCGTTTACTTTTCTTTTTTCTTTTTTTTTTTTCCGGGGAAGCTTAAATCTCTTTGTTCCTTCACAATTTTAGCTGCAGCAACCAAACAAAAAGTATATTTTTGATGATCACCTAGCTTCACTGCATAATCACTTGTGAGCAATTTGTGAATAATGACTGCCATCTTAAACTTGTTTGCTCTCGAGGTTTGCCAGATTGTGAAGATGCGTTCACTGGCAGAACGTAAGGAGGAGTCACTTTTTCAGCTCCAAAAAAACAAGATGTGGTACCTCCCAGTTTAAACATCAACTTTCAAAGAAAATAATTATTTGATTATTGATGACGTGACGTCTTGTGTACTTAATAATGCAATGTTTTGAAATGCTTTTTTTTTTTTTTAGTTCGATTTACCAGACACGCTACGAAATTTTGGATCTGTGTCGTTGATGTCAGCTTGAATTTTAATCCGCATCGGATCGTAAAGGAAATGGGTGGTAATGCATTTGTACGCTTTATTGAGTTAAAAAAAAATGAGTTAAATGCAGTTGATCTCATTTTGCAGCAGACAGAAGTGCCGATTAGACACATAAAGTGTTTAAATGTGATTACAAGATTGTCCTAATTGATTGTAATTGCTGTGACTTGATATTCCACACTGACTGAAAGGTGTATTTCTTTTAATTTAATTCTTTTTTTTTAATCAGAATTGGTGCATAATGCTACCTTCACAGTTCATTAGAAGTCAGCAGGTTAGCAAATGAGGCACATTCCTTTTCCCTTGCCTCCATTATATTTCTGTAATTTCTGTAAAGAACAAAATGACAATACTTTGAAAACGAGAGAGAGAGCGAGAGAGAGAGAGAGAGTTTTTGAGTTTTTTTCTTTTTGGGTGGCTGGAACGGATTAATGGCATTTCCATTCATTGCAATGGTTAAAGATGATTTGAAATATGAGCCATTTGATGTCGTGGTCAATTTGTATCTCAAGTATTTATTTTTCAGGTTTTTTTTTTTTTATTCATTTGCTGATCTTTTTATTGTAAAAATTCCTATACATGTACTTTTTTCATATTTATTTATTTTTTTCATTTCCTTAATTGACGTGATGACCGCTGCACCGCCGCACAGTATGTAATCTATATAACTTTTGAAAAGAACGTTTTGCGCCATTACAGCAGATGTTAGTGGCAGGTTGCTCATTTGACTCACTCGGGAGGTGATCATGAGACATATTGCATTTCCCCCCCGTCCCATCACCCTTACACACACACCCCCACACCCTCATACACACACACGCACACACACGCCCTTCACCATCTCACCACATGACTGTAATGTCAAAAAGTCAGTGGCAGCAGACAAATCTTGAGCAATTTCCTTTCTTGATTTACACTGCATGGCTCCTGCATGAGATTGTCTTAAAACAGATTTCCCAAACTAGAATCTCACGTTGCATTTAAGCCAAAGCTCCCTGTTGATGTTATTGTGCAAAGCGATAGTTAAGCCATAATTACGTCCCGCGACAGTCTTTGGTATTTATTTTTCTTTTTGCATTTTTGAAGTTAAATTCATTGCGTAACAAGTATTAAGAAGGTGGGGAACCACGTTGGGCGGTCGCCACGGTGTGATAGAGGCATAAGTTCTCCCAAAATACAAATGAAAAATAATAATAATAATAAAAGAAAAAAAGTCATTTTCGATTTCACGTTTTTTTTCACATTTGGCGGGGGTTTCTGGACCCCATAAATCCTGATAAACGAGAGATGACTGCTCATCAGTGCTGTTTTTTTTTTCAGTATTTTTGTCAAATTTTTTGAATGAGTCCACCTCTGTTTTTTTTCTGGAAGCTTTATGGAGTGTGTGATTTATTTTTTTTCTAATCTATTTATAATGGGCATGAATTCTAACTGTATAAACATGTATATATAACCTTTGGAGAAGTCTTCCATGCATTATTTTGGAATGGGACATGAAAACTCCAGAGAGGAGGGCCTAGTACGTTTTCACCACGACTTCACTGTGCTGCTGAAATGGAAATAAAGCAAAATATTGGATTGCGGCAATAAAATTGGAGTTAGACATTTGGACCTGCGGTGTAAATCCAGCCTTTTTGACAGCACTATTTCGGAGAATCCCATCTGTTTTGTCATGTCTCATTTAGCACTTTTCAGGTTCAGGAACAAAATTAAGGCCTGTCAAGAATGTCTGATTTTTCTCTCCCTCTCTCTTGTGCCATTCCATAAAAAGGACTTTTTCAGATCATCTTTTTGGTGTTTTTTAATGTTTCTTTTTTGCCTCTCTCTTTTATTGTTAGGAGGCTCAATTTTTCTAGGACCTTTTCGTGGCATCTAATTGGCTTCCATTGATTCACTCGGTCACCGCGGTAGCTTGGCCGCGATCTCTGCTGACCCTGCAAAATTGAGGGGGGAAAAAAAAATTAGCCAGGCTGTCTAACAGGCTTTGGCCCTGCGGTGCGTGTGCACACAAACACACACACACCCACACCCACACACACGCACGCACACACACACAATTCCCAATACAAGCCGTGAATGATTGTGTCAGTGAGCTGGAAGTGAGTCAACCTGCCCCTCATAGTTAGTGTCGCCCAAAAAAACAACAAAAGGCTCACGGTGCGTTTGGGTCGCCCGCTGATGCAGTGGAGGGCCGAAGTGGGGGCTGACGCCGACGCCAAATGGCGGCTCATCAAGAGGGGCGGGGAGGACTCGGCCAGTCAGCCACGTGTCACCTTGAGCTCTCTGGAGGAAGTGTCCGGAAGAAAACCTGCTGGGGATAAAGGGTGTGAAGGATGAAGTGGCGGAGGAAGTCGAGCCAGGTGTCCACTTGTCCATATGTGACAACAAATGTGACTGTCAATGAGGACTGAGGGATCGTTTTCTTTTTTTCGATTATCGCTGCGGCCAATGATGAATACGTATCCATACGTATTTGTTCCAGCCACGATACCGTTTGCTCTAATTGTATGAGTCATTCAATTTGAAAAACGGTCCACTACAGTCACATTGTAATACAAACCAATTGACGATAATTGGGATATGATACCGGACGCACTTCGGGTGCGATGCCATGTAGTCCAATTAAGATGTGAAACGATTCTCTCCAATTATATCAAGTTGACTGCAATTATGATATAAGATATGAGCCATTCCAAATGTGAGATGACAGTCACTTGAATTGTGAGATAATACGATTCCCTCCAATAACACACAGCGGTCAAGCAAATTTTAACCAAGGGATGCTTTTACGTATCTCGCAACAGGGATTTCAAAAATCTATTTCCGCTTTTTGAAACACATCAGGTATTTGAGATTTTCATTTGACATTTGAGATTCAGCAAATTCAATTATATATAAAAAAAAAAAATGACCAGTATTATGGAATGATGTCACAAATATTGCAGTCATCTGTGACTGTGCTCTTCTCCCTTCTGCTTCTTAAGCTTAAAATCTAAAAAGACACAATATGTCTTTTTAAATGTATATTTGCGCCAACAACAACAACAACACAAAACAACACTTATACGCGCCAACAATGTATAGCATATTCCAGCTAAATACGATTATCTCGGCTTCCCGTGCCGGAATAGGATCAGCGTTATGGAAATGGGTTGGATAAATAGTAAAAGGTTTAGTAGAGGGCATAGTTGCTCTTCCCCCAGTTGGAAAATTGAGGTTTGAGTGTGGCGTTTCTCAAAGCTGTCCTTGACTGAATGCTTTGCAATGCTTCCCAATGTGGTCGCGTGGCTTCCCTCTGCGGTTTCCTCAAAAACGTGCATGTTGGGTTGACACAAAACTAATTCGTGAGTGTAGGCTTGTCAATATCCAGGGTATCGTTAGGTTTTTTTTGTTGTTGTTTTGAAGGAGAGAGATATACTTTTCTTTTTTTCCCTCTCTTTTTAGATGAGCAGGATCAATATTATATATTGGACGATGAGAACAAAATGCTGTAAGACCGTGCAGTCTGACAATCACCTGAAAGTGGCCTTGGATCTTAGTAAATCTGCGTGGATGATTATAATTTGAATTTTAAGAGCTGAAAACGCTTGCTCACCGAAAAGAAAAATAACTTTTTTTAATTTCACATTATTGGTAGGCATGCACTCCATTCCAGACCCAACAATTTGTATTCAAGCAATTAAAAAAAAAAAAATAAATAAATTCATTACGTCCCCTTTAAGTTTCCATCTAGCAATGAAGAGGATTAAAAAGAAAATGGTGGCTGCAAAAGGCTACCCACAGTGTCCTCATTTCCTCCTGTGGCCTCGCGCCCGCCTTCTGCCGCGCATTATAAACGGCTGATGATGACAGCGTCAGCTCCTCAGGTGTGCGCTATGCTACATTTGCTATTCAGCTCACAGCCATCGCCGCCTCGTACCACCTGCCTGGACAGACACAAACATGGCAGCGCAACTCACGCACACGCAGACGCCAACAAATGTTTTGCTCACACTCCGGCTGCTGCGTCAGCGAGATGCTTGCGACTTGACAGGAATCAGCCACACGTTATTTTTTTCTTTTTAAATTCTTATTTCATTAATGCAACACCATCATCATGATTCATGGCCACTCACGAAATGTCATATTTGGGCTATCCGGTCACATTTCAGCGGATGTAACGCATATCTAGGACACATTAAGGCCAATCACTGTACAAGGGTGGAGAGCAATAAACTTTTTATAGCAGAGCGAGCAATAAGGCAAAAAGGCTTTACTCACTGGAGGGTAGCGTTAATGTCCATATTAATTAATAAGCTTTATCTACCGCCATGCTAATTATTTAATGTGTGCCCCTATAAACAATTCACAATATGGCACTTTGCATGCTCTACGTGCCGTGTGAAGCATCTGTTCTTAAATTAACGAGGGATTAAATAGTGCGTATCTGTTAGGAGTCTATTCCCATGATCATTTTGGACAAAAAATTGTGGATTCGAGTGAGCAAAAACTCTTTTTGTCCCCCCCCCCAACGTGGTTTGTTTATATGAACTTTTAAGAGTTCAACTTGTTTGTCAAGTATTAGGTAGGACACAGAGGCGTAACTAGAACGATTTCAGTGGGGTGGCCAGGGTGGAAAAAAAACATCTCACTGATGGCGTTCACTGAAAAGATTTGTTCATTTTGAACGAGTCAACACTCGTGGGGTGGCCAGGGTTGATCACCACGTAGCTCCGCCCCTCAAATTGGAGAAATGGACATTTCTGAACTTCAATTTTCTCAAATTTTCTTTTTGACATCCCATACTTAAATTGTTGTTGGTTGCTCATTGGTCAAGCACTTGTGAACTGGAAAAAAAAAAAACACTCTGTTGCTGCGTCATAGCTCTGTCGAAATTGATTGCCGACAAGTCCAGGGTGTCTCTCGCCCAATGTCAGATTTAAAAAAAAATATATATATATATAATAAATATAATGTGTATAACCTCAGATTTTGTTGGACCAGTGGGCTGTTTGCAGTTACTATACAAGAAAAAAAATCTGTCCAGCAATATTTATCCATTTCTGGTTCAGTAATGAATGAAGTTGCTCTTTTTCCCAACATGACGACAGCAACAATGTTCTTGCGTGGAACCGAAAACACTGCCCAAACAATTTCTTGATTGATTATTTTCTTACCATGCATATGCAATTATCATGAAGGAATAACTGCAGCGTTTGCTCATGGCCATATAAAAATGAATGCATTTAATGGAATCGTTTCCCGCTTGTTTTTGAATTCAGTTGTTTTTATTTGCTTAGTGGCTCTGTTTTTATTTGAATTTCATTGACATGACCTTGAAGTCACCTTGAAATGTCTCCACTAGACTGGATTGAAGAGCAGAATAATGTGTTTTCAGGACATTATCCTCACCTCAGTGGCAACGTTGAGACAGTAGCTGGCTGAGTGACGCATTTTTAGGGGGGGGGGGCGAAGTCGGTTGAAAGCGGTCCAGGAAAACAGTACATCTTCAAAAGCAGAAGTGAAATTAGATGCGCTAAATAGTTTGTGGAAAAAATGTGAGACAAAGCAGTATTTATGGTAATTAACTCACCGCAAAGTTTCAACTTCACAGTTGGACACATGCAGTGTAATTATATCCTTGCAGGAAATTATTATTATTATTATTATTTTTTTTTTTTAATGATTGAGGTAAAAATAGTGACGGTAGTCCGCTGCTCTCATCATGTAATCGTATTCTTGTCCAAATGCCTCGATCCAAATGTTTTGATTATTAATTTCAATATGCAGTTGAAGGACTTTTTTCCCCTTATTTTTGTGTTCTCAAATTTGAATTTAGGACAGTGATTTTGAATTCGAGCTCAGTTGAGTTTTTGAACTGCACGGCAGGTCGTATTATAGCCGTCTACGCGGATCAATGTACCTCTTGAGGATTCTTTGCAGGTTCTCAATTGGGTTGAGGTCAGGGGATGATGGTGGTATCAACATCAGTTTTTTTTATAAACTGCAAAAACTAAAACAAAACTGCAAGTATAAATGGCTAAAAAAAAACTAAAAAATTAATAACCTGAAACGACTTTATTCGGTAATTTTCCTTTGATTCAGCTCATCTGGTAAACTAATTATCAAAACTATTTGCGATTAATACCTCAACTCATAATAATTTACAGTACAACAGAGTGTGCTGTGCTCATCACATGCTTGGATTGTGAAGAGATGAATAAACACATCGAGCTCGTCTTAACCCGCCGCGTTATATACAGAGCGTACATTATCGAGTTGTTGATTTTAACTTTTCTTCCCACTTGGCATTCGCCAAAGGGCCTGTTCTTTCTCCGGCGCTCACGGCTCAGCTCGCTAATGCGCTCCAGCCTGCGCTTCGCTCTACCATGTAAATGCAATCAACTTGCTGACAGAGTATTTCTGTTGGCAGAGCCGGCGTCTGTTCTCCACATTAAAAAGAACTAATAAACAAGTAGGCAAGTCATCTAAAAATAGAAAGGATAATCAGTCTTTTTTTTTTTTTTTTCAAAATCGATTTGGTTCTGCGCTTTTGTTATTACAGTTGTGCGCCACAAGTATATTTAACCTAATCTAACACGACAAGGTTAATTTTGTGCCTCTCGGCGTACAGTAAGACTGATTGCTGACCTTTGGACACGCGGCTTCATGGTCAACTTTTAATTAGGTTGCCCCTCTCACTTTACCACTTTGCTTTTCTAATGCAAAAATCACCTACACAAGATGTGATGCAGCTTGAGTAGGTTAAGTCAGCGCTGCGCCCCCGCCTCGACGTTGCTACTGATTGGCCTCGCATATGAAAAGGTTACATCCACCTTCAATTAAATTCCCCCCTGCTATATGTTAATGCAAATGTTAGAATGATGGTAGTCAGGTCAAGGGACGGAGTACTAATGCCTTGGTGCCAAATTTACTTTGTTTCCTGAAGGATCAGAAATGACTTCTCATAAACGCATCATTACGCCTTTACTTCACTGCTGCCTCTGGGACAAATTAGACAGACGTCACCTTGATTGCTGCTCGCTGTTGCAGCACCATAGGTCATTAATGCTTTCGCCACCAAAGTGCTTTTAAGTTATACGAGTTGCTGTGTATAAGTGGTGCTGGTCTTCAATGGAAAAAAAAAAGAAGAAAAATTATACACTGAAGGAGGTGGTACTATTTGACTGCTTAAATTTTCCCCAAGAGGAAATAATGGAAATATAAATCATCACTTTGTGGGTCAATTTGTTGACATCATAAAATCGTTATTCCCTGTACAGTACACGCAATGTTATAAGTAGCATTTTAACATTTTAAGTTGAATTTCAACAAAAAGAAGACAGAAGTCTGATGAAAAATTTCCAACCGAAAGAGTTAAGTTGCAGTTGATTCAATGCCTTAACACTTTCCCCCACTATTTAATAAAGTTAGCGGATGTCCAAAAAAAAAAAACATTTATATGAAATGGTACCAATTTTATGCCCCGGTTGATGGAGCTCATGAAAGGATGCTTACGTCAGGGAAATCCTCCTTCTGGGCGTATCCCGAGCGAAGCGCGCGAGCAGGTGGATCCGAGTGTGCTATCCTCTCCGTAGGCGAAGAATTTCTCTTGATCCGAAGGGAGGTGAAGGTCGATTCTCATTGGCGAGATAAAGGCTTGTTAACTGTCCGAGGACAACGGGGCTCTGCCGTGAGGGAAAATGGCCGAACTTAGCCGACTGAAGCTAGCTAGCCTGGATGCTCGCTAGCCTGGATGATCGCTAGCCTGATCTCCTACGTTAGATTTATGGCACAATTACGTAAGCGTAATGTCAAATACCGCGTACAAGCTCTGACGTCATCAATGTGTCGCGTGAGGCATCCCGGGACCAATGAAATGAGCCTTTTGTCCATTACATGCGCCGCAGCAATATTAAGAGGTAAGCAGTATTCAAAACAATACAGCAGAATCGCGAATCCATGTCCCAAATGTTAAACAATGTACAAATATTAACCATATAACTGTGTATGTCATTTACTTATAACTAAAATAACATTCACAAAGAAAATATTCCCCTCTCTTATTCAGAATTTAAAGGATGATTTTATAAACATGCAAACCTTCAGAACACATAGTATGGCTTTTTGTTACCATGACGACCCGTACAAAGAGAGTGGGTTGTCCTCATGAGGGTCATGAGTGAGGTGAGGTCTGTCCCTGTGAAAAGTGGGCTACGCCCTTGACTGGTCACCAGGAATTGCATGGATGTTTTTCTAAAATGACTTCCATATCTCATTCTACGGTTATCATCAATTTTCTTTTTTCACCCTGACTGATATGATACCCTTCTGTGGTGATATTACATAAAAAGCCAAAGAGATAGCAAACCACACTTCTGGAGTTAAAAGCCGTACTGGAGGTGTACCTTTTCCACAAATTGGATGAGTTTAGGTTTCACTGGTCACATTTGCGACGTTCAGGTCCAGCTAACACGCCAATAGGGAAGCTTTGTTTGAGCAAGTGAGAGCATCAGGACCTAAACGTCGTGAAATCACACTGAAATCGACCTTGACAGTCCATCGCTTATGAATGTCAACGGCTCCCGAATGTGATGACAAATCGTATTGTGGTGAGAGTTTAGGATAGTGCGGGGAAAGTGTCGTCTCGCATTACTGTAGGCGAGACTGGCGCATCGGGCCAAGTGGGGTGACAATGAGATGGCAAGAAGCAAAAGCAGGAGGCTCTTGGAGCACTTGTGTGGACATTAAGTTTTCAAGTTATCGTACACTCTTCCGATTATTTGCAGTTGGACTATATCTTTGGCTCTATCTGGCTGTTTGTCTACGTCTTGTCTATCGGTTGGTCGCTCGCTCATTCAGAATGCTGCAGCAGATTATTATTACTCCAGTCCTTAAGACTTGATGGTGGCGACCACTCATTTTGTCGAATAGATTTTAAAATGGTGATATTGGTCTATAATCCTGAATACATTAAAAAAATGCTCTTTGAATATAACCCCAGTTAAAATTCTAAGGTCATTCGCTTCAATTGGTGGAGCCCAGAGTTCAAAGCAAACATGGTGGATCAGCATTTTACTGTTATGCTGCATGCAAATTGAATGAGATACCAACAGAAGTGAAGCTATTGCCATTTCTAAATAATTTTAAATACAGGTTAGAAGTAGTTTTGGTCCTATACAGTTTTTTTTTTTTTCCTTCCTAGGTTTTTTTGTATGAGTGTGCCTTGCGAGCAACGGTAATCCCAAATTGTCGTATGTCGTGAATTTGAGTCACTAGTAATGAGAGTATACTCATGGCATCTTAACTTTCTGCCGAGCTGGACAACATTATTGTTGTTGCGCAACCTTGAGTAGCCTTTTTCCAAAAGCGGAAGCCAAAAAGTGTGCCTCACAGCATGCAAAAATCATCGTTGTACATTTTGCATTAACATCGATTCATATCTTCTGCTCCTCAAACACACCGGACGTGACAGATGCGCTGCGTCTTGAGCATTAAGTTGAGGCTTAAAATTCGCTCCAAATGGCGCGCTAAAAATACCCTCCCACCCCTTTGCGATATTGTGCTCTTAATTTAATTTACATTAAGCACGCTGCGATTCCAAAGGACATTGAGGCATCCCGCCGCATGCAAAGCAGGAGCTAAATATGTTATCTTCTAATAGTTGATGAGATTTCCCATATGTGCGTACGGACATGCTAAACGGAATTCTCCTCGCAATGCCCTTCAGGGGCTTTGTGTTGGTCATTAATCTTGGACACAAAGTGAAAAACACCTTGCTTTTGGCTCGTGAAATTCTTGCTCCAATCCAAAACAATTTATTTGTCTTGACACAAGTATTGATGTTGATCGTTTGTCCCCAAAGCGGTGCAGACTTGACTTTGTGTTTTCCAATTAGCAAAAGAAGCTATTTGTTACACACTATTTAATTATCACACTCAATGTCTACAAATTGTGGCCTTAAGAGATGCTGTGCACGGTTTAAAAGATATAATTGGGATCTGATTCATGGGAATATATTCTAATAAATTAATTGCGATCTACGGTTGACAACACGCCTCAGACGCTGGATGGAATGTAAGCTAGCAGACGAGTACAACGTTAGCCCAAAGCTAACGACTTCGCCGCTAGCTTTAAGAGTTTTATATAAGCGGCGTGGAACAACGGCAGCGGCACAAAGTGAAACGTCAACATCGGATTATTCCGTCGGCCATTAATGCGCAGACGATAACTGTGAGCTAACGACAAAAGTATTCATCGTATAATAACAAATGCCGTGTCATAATACTTAGCTAATAGTGAATGATATTTTTAATCATTTGTTTTTATTTTAGTCCTTGAAAATATGTTTACACATGAATATGGTCAGAGCCACTAAAACATTTGCCGACTGCTGCCTTTAATGAAAAACAAAAAAACAATCCTGTATCGATACGTGTGTGTACAGTATGTGCATGAAATGTGCATAGTTAGAATTTTGCTGCTCAGTAAATATTTTATTTTCTGCAATATTTAATTTTTTTAAATTTTTTTGTTTCTGTTTACTGTGATTTGTTTTGCCATTGCCTGTGTGAGCATTGGTGGACGCGCTACTCAAGTATTTTATAAACCTTATGCTAATTAATAAATTGCTTCATTTCTATCTTATCTTCCTGTTTTTTTTTTTTTGTAACACACTATTGCCAAATATAGAGCATGCTGGTTAATTTCCAGTGGAAAAAAACCCTTCTGTAATTAGCAACTTTGATCTGTAGCTTCCGATCAGGAGGTTGATTGCAATTAGCGGGTTAATTGTTTCCTCGATTATTCAGCATCAGTGGAATGTTGAACATTAACTTTATGGAACGGCTCCTGTCCCTTTAAATACCAAAAGTCTGCTTCTAATCTCCATAAAAGGAATTTCATTAAAAGATAACTTCCATCCAGCAGTGACAGAAAGTGACAAATGAGTTGTCAACATTATTGATCGGTCAACTTCTCTGGCATCGGCGACGTCATCCAAATGTTGAACGTCCACGTTCTTCCGAGTCACGGGTTTCTTCTGCGTTGTCATGAACAATATATCCTCGTTAGGAGGAACGTGGCTGGGATGCTATTAACGTCCCGCTGATCTGTTGATGATCTCATCCAGTGGGAGTCCAGTTTTGTTTTGCTACCCCCTGCGGCTGCGCTAAATGGGATATCGCTAATGATGCCACAAACGGTTCTTACGTCGCGTTCATTGATCGACCGTGTTAGCTTTTTCTTTCCGATCGCGTCTTACCTTCTATCTTGAAATTGAGCACTTGAGGAGTTATAACAAACAAAACTGACAGTCAAGGAGGTGCGGGATTTAAGCGTGATTGACATGCAACTCGAGAGGAATATTTGCGCCGTTCCCCCCACAGAGAAAGATTAGAGGGGCCATTTGATGGGCTCACACGTTACGGGTCAGTTAGAAATGAAATGCTAAGTTAAAAAAATAAATAAATTAAAAAAATGACAACATTGGAACCTCAAAGGCGCAAGTTTTATTTATTGACTTTATATTGGATAGAATGAAAATAAATGTATCATTATTTATGTCATGATTTACATTTAATGCAACATTTTATTGTCTTAGATAAGCCTCTGTTAGATTAATTAAAATAAAAAATAATTAATTTGCATCCCAGATATACAGTTTATTCCAAAGGTATATTTTTTGGCACAGCTAAAAAAAATAAATTATTTTGTTTTTGTTGTGTACTGAATAAAGACGTTTGAGTTACTAATGAAAAGATGAATATTACACCCAAGTTCAGAATTCCAGCTTTTTTTTCATGGTATTGACATCAAGATTTGTTCATCAACTCAGGAGCCCCTTTTTATTTTAGAGAGAGCAAACTGAAAGAGACATTATTAAATAATCAATGCTAGATTCACACCAAATCTTCTGCAAATTTTTTAGGAGGCGCGATTGAATTGAAGTCAATGGAGTTCTTGCGAGACGGCGCGAACGATGCGCACCAAAAATATTCCTTATTTCGTTTGAAGTTTTGACAGATTGTAAATATACGCAAAACTATGTTTAATATAATTCCAAAAAGTGTTCACTCAAGGCTACACCCCCTCACATCCACCCCAGTCTGCAGTTGAATAAATAACCCACAATGTGTGAGGAAAGCCGTCCAGTTATATTCCTGCAGCAATTTAAGCACGTACGACCCATACGTCAATAGTTGAAATAAGAAGAGCTCTATCGCTCCGCTTCTCTGAACAGTGCAGCCAGAAGCTTTGTTCAATAAAACAACTCCAACGTAACCCCCCCGGAGGAAAAGCGCCTGAGTCAACTCTCAACACATCTTAGTAGTCCAGCGCTGACGAGATTTCACCGGAGTTCCAGTTGAAACGACTCCCAATAACGTGGAGGCTCGATTGTGAGCCGATTGCCTCGCTTTCACCCGCCGATATCCCGATGGGCCTCGGCTGAAAACGCGCCTGCCTGAATCGCCGACCGCCTTCGAGCAGCTCTGTGGGCAAGATATTGAGTCGGTTCTTCATTCTTGTCGGTGAAACAACGATGTTAATATATATTTTGCTTAGACTATCAAACTTTTACCATGAAATAGGCCTCATATTTTGGATATCATGACGCATCTTAGAGGGCATGTAAAAATTGTCTGGCATAAATTAATAAAGTACTCGGAAGAAGGTGATCAGAGATTTTCATCTTAACTGATTTTTAAAATGTTAGAGACCCCACACGTGCCTCGTAAAAAAAAAAATCAGGTGTGGGCTTCATTTGGTGTACGCCAAATGACCAATAGAGTCCTCCATCAAGCGCCTCCAGTTGCTCCAAAATGCTGCAGCTCGACTCCCAACTGGTGCTCGTAAAAGGGAGCCCATAATTCCAATTCGGGCCTCCCTTCACTGGCTTCCTGAATGCTTTAGAGTTTTGAATTGAGAATTGGTTAATAATTCTTGATAAAATATGTATTAATTAGTTCTTTTAAAGTCTTTTATGGGGAGTGATTCTTAACACAGCCCACTTGTTGAGTGTCAAGAAGGCGTGAAAATGTCGACGGCTGTGTTAACTTTTCGTGCTGGCTGAGTATATTTTAATTTCGTTGTTGATTTCATTTCATACTCGTCTGACAGTTAATGCTGAGACGTTTCCATTTAAGGGCATCATTTAAATGTGATCCTCAAATCACAACAATATGCGTCCATCGGAAAGCTAATTAATCGTAGCGTCATCCTTTGTTTTAATTAGCTGTACTGTGGGTCGGACTTTCTAAAGATACATCTCGTCATTAAAACTCACTCACTGCCATTGACGGGTATAGAAGTCAAAAAAGTGCATTCGTTTTATCTGGGCTGGTCGTGAACGAGTTAAATGCAGCGTTCACAAAAGATGTCATTAAAAATAAACCCACGCTGACCACCCGCGGAGACCTTATTGCAGGTTTAATGGCGACGTATTTTCATTCCAAAGAAGCAGCAAAGACTTGAGGTGCCTAAATTTAGTTGAACGTGATTATTATCAAAGCGGTTCCGATATAAACAGAAACTGAGGTGGGAAAAGGAGACTTTGATGGGAAAACAAAGCCTCGCTTGGTGTCAAACTGTCAGCCAGCATCTAAGATGAAGGACGTCGTCAAATATACATTTTCAAGAGCTCAAAAGTGGCGAGCTTTTGTGCTCCTAAGCGGAGGGAGTTGCTCCGGAAAAGCACCGAAAGTAGATTCATTCAATCGTATCAAAGAATTAAAAAGTGCATTTCTAGGATGCAAAAGTCCCGATTGGCTTTTCGAAACGCTGAATTAAAGGAGCCTCATTAAAAAGTCATTGCTTGGACTTTGCAGGTGTTTTACAGACAGCGGGGGAGGAAGGATCTATCAGAGCGGATTTATTTTTATGCATTAATGTGTCAAGAATTAACACTAAAGTGATGGCAGGAAGTCCTCCAAGGGCCGGACTAAAAAAAATAAAATGAATAAATGCAACCATCTTATTCCTTTTCCTATTCCTTAAATAATCATTTGAGGTTTGCATGTTTGTTGGGCTTTTGACTATAAAACATGTCCTCTGCGGTTTTATTTGTTTTTCACTGAGGTTGGAGCAAAAATTCCAACGTGTGGTGTGTGCGATGGCCTTCTAAACTTTTTTTTTTTTTTCCACCAATGGTTTAATATGACAAACGCTGCACAGCACAGCATAGTTGTGTTTTGCGTGTCTGTCTCACAATCAGGAAATGGGAGTTAGAAGCTTAGTTGTTTGCATGTTTTTCTCGTGCTTTAATTGAAAACTAAAAGATGATTTTTTTTTTTTTTTGCTCTGATTGCAAATCTACACATCAGGTTTTCTTATATGTACCGTATTTTCTGGATGATAAGTTGCGACTTTTTTTCCTCGATTTTGAACCATGCGGCTAATACAATGTGTGGCTTTTCTGTGGATTTTTCTTTCACCACTAGGGGCGCTCTACAGTTCAGAAAATCCACTAAATAAATCTCCATTTTTTTTTCTCTCTTGGGTCTGTTCTGTTTTAATGCCACGTTAAAAGGCTTTAACAATCTGTTTATGTACCTTTATGTGCATTCACAGTACAATATTGTGTGCCTTATAGTCAGAAAAATACGGTACTATATTTTGTAATATTGCTGAATTAAGATTTAGGTTCACCAGCGGGTTGAATTTTTTTTCAGAAACTTCATAACAAGCCAATACAAGGTCTGGAAAAATCCATATTGCGCAAGCTTTAATAGGTCAAATTAAAAAAAAAAAAAAATGAAAATATCGGAAAAACCTGATTGACTTTGGGTTGAAAGCCAATCACGCGGCACACTCACATTTACACCGATAGCGTCTTCGGTGAACCTAACCCAAGCATGTTTTCCAATGTGGGAGCAAAAAAAAAAAAAACTTGAAATCTCGCAACTGTGAGGCAGATGTGCCAACCACATAACGTGTGATCACAATCCGTTCTAAAAGCACTTCAATAAAAGCCAGTCATGCAGACGATCAATATGAAGCAGACTTGACGAAGATGCGTTCGACGATCTCCGCCTTCCGCCATGTGTTTGCATGTTTGTGTGATCTTACTTCCTGTCCTTTTTTCTTTTGTTTGTTCCCATCACCAAGGACAGAGTCGTTTTTTTTTTTTTTGCGCTCCATTTGTTTGGCTTCGTGTTTCGCTTCAAGTCTCCAAAGCGTGTCAACAAAGGCCGTTTGTTTGTCATTTCCATTCAAATTCAAACACATTTGCCGAGCATTAAGTGGGCTTGAGAAAGTACGCCGATTTTGAAAGCGCTCTGTGCTTATTGTTCGCCTTTGTCAAATCATGTCAGCAACAAAGAGCTTGGGAAAATGAGTGTTTAGAAAAAAGGTTGGATGGTCACATTCCCCACTTTTCATCTTTTATGGTGTAAATTTTTTTTTTTTTTCGAGAATGAGAGATTGATTTAAATGTGTTTATTTCCAAACTTGGTGGACATGTCACTTGCTCGCTTTTCAGCGGATTTATTTTTAATGACCGTTGACTTTGAAGTTAACTCGATGCAAAGTGAACTTTCTCAGCGACCAATATTGACTTTTACATCATATTGAAGTCCTTGATGGGTGCCTTTCCGTGCAGTGGAGTTTTCCTGACAAAACGTTGGTTAAATTCTATTTTATTTAATTTTTTTACATTTGCAGGCGGTGTATTTTCCCAGCCTTCTCTGCCTCACCTTCGTGCATTCCTGGACGGACTCTTCCATGATCATCCGCAACTCGGCATGTCCTCATTTTGCTGTCCTCTAAATCTTCCAAACGGGTCCCTTTGATGATCCCTTCAAGCATGGCAACGGCGACAAAATCACACAAAGCCACATCGGGGTGAGTGGAAAGTTTAATTCCAGCGAGGCAATGTACTTGTTGCTGAGGAACTGTCGGATGCTCAGGGCATTGTGAGCGGGTGCGTTGTCATGGTGAAGCAGGCACAACTCTTTCCTGAACAATGAAAAGAGCTTTGTAGCTTTGTGGTTGATCGTCTGGCACATGTTGAAGGTGAAAACTTGGAGTTTGAGATATATCTGCTGGATGGATGGATGGCTGGATGCATGGCTGGATAATTGTTTGGATAGTTAATTATATGGTTGAATTATTGTTTGGTTGTTGGATTGCTGTTTGGCTGGCTGGATGGTTTATGGATGGATGAATGGTTGGTTTAGGTGGTTGATTGCATCGATGGTTTATTTTTGGACAGTTGGTTGTTTGAATTGGATGGTTGATTGGCTGGATGGATGCATGAAAAGTAGTTTGATTGGTTGGTTTGTTGGGCGACTTGATAGTTGATTGGCGGGATGCAGGATGGTTGGTTGAATGGATGGGAGGATGTTAGGCTGGCTGGATGGTTTATGGATGGATGGTTGGATGGCTGGTTTGTTGTTTGGATAGTGTGAATGGATGTTTGATTGGATGGATGTTGGATGGATGGATGAAAAGTTGGTTGGTTGGGTTACCTGGTGGTTGATTGACTGGATCCTGGATGGTGCATCGGATGGATGGATGGTCAAATGATAGCTAGAGGTTTGGACGTTTTATATTTAAGCGTTGCTTACGCCGCGCCAATATCCCTTGACGTTCCCAGAGGCATGCTTTATTTTTTGAAGTATCTGACTGACACCATCAGCAAAATCCTCACTGATGAATTCAACCATCTTTTTTTTATTATTATTTATGGGCATTTAAATGGAGCCGACTGCAGTTTGGGATTTTCTCTTCATTTATTCTGTCAGCATCTCGCCGTCCGCCTGCGTGTCACACTTGATGCAGTGTGACAGTCTTAAGCTATTTTTATCTCCTCTCCATCCTGTTAAGAAATTACAAGTGATGTATGGACGCCGTAGAAAAAGTTGTCTATTGTCGAGCCGGCGCCGGGCTGGACTTGATATCGCTCATAATGCCGTCTGAGCCCGCGTATTGAGTTTTTGCTCCTCTGCGACCTGTACATCACAGTAATGGACTATTGAAGTGTGTGCACTCCAACGGCGAAAGAGGCTTAAACTAGCTGCCACTTTCATGGTTTCGGCCGCTTTCTTAATTATAGCCGTGTTTTCCCCCTTGAGTGATTCCTCTCTTATTTCGGGGGGGGAGGCCGATTGACATCTTCAATGTGATCAATATAATTGCGTGTGGATTGTGGATGAAGTGTATGAGCAGATGCCACTCGATCAATTCAGTTGCGTTTTTTTAGACTGTCGGCCTAGTAATAAATGATCTTACTTTACAGAATATTACAATAAAAAAAAAGTAGCCCATCCTACCCTGGAGCATATCCCAGTTGACATCGAGAGAGGCAGGCTTGCACTTTTCAACGTCGGTCTATTTCCTACCAAAAGAATGACAAATCTTACCTTTTCTTTATTATCTGTAATATGTATCACAACAATCTCATCCAACAAATTATCAAAGCATTCAGTCATCCATTCGTCAACATACAGCACTAACCATCCAATACATTAATCTACAAACCAACCACCATCTAACTAACTTGACATCTAGGAATCATCCATCCATCACCAAACAAGTGTCCATCCATTCGTCCCTCTATTAGTCCAACCAACCAACCAATCAACCATAACATCCATCCATCCTTCCCTTCCCATCCATCCATCCATCCATCCATGCATCCATCAACCAGCCAACCAAAAAATCATTCAACAACCATCTATCCAAGAATCCAACCAACTGTTCACCAAACAATCGTCCATCCATCCAGCCATCCATCCAAACAACTGTCCAACCATCCGTCCCTCTCTGTCAACCAACCAATCAACCATAACACCCATTCATCCATCCATCCATCAATCCATCCATCAACCAGCCAACCAAACAACCATTCAACAAACATCTATGCACCAATCCAACCAACTGATCACCGAACAATCGTCCATCCATCCATCCAACCAAACAACTAGCCATCCATCCGTCCCTCTCTAAGTCAACCAACCAATCAATCAACCATAACATCCATCCATCCTTCCCTTCCCCTCCATCCATCCATCCATGCATCCATCAACCAGCCAACCAAAAAATCATTCAACAACCATCTATCCAAGAATCCAACCAACTGTTCACCAAACAATCGTCCATCCATCCATCCATCCATCCAACCAAACAACTAGCCATCCATCCGTCCCTCTCTAAGTCAACCAACCAATCAACCATAACACCCATCCATCCATCCATCCGAGGCCCGACGCCAGACAACAATGTTTATTTGTTTGTGTCGGTCCTCATCAAACGAGCTGTGAAGGTTTGTCCTTGTTCTCCCTGCTGCCGTCGTGCGCCTCCTGCACGAATGCGCCGATAACGCTCCACTGGCTTTATGTTCCAGCACGTTCAGCTGGTCAGCCGTGTCATCCATTTTATTTTTGGGCTGCTCTGACATTGCTCTCGCCAAAGTGTGAGTCCTGTTCTTTTCGACGAAGGATTTCTGCTGCAGTGGAGCGAAAAACAAAGACGGGCTTTAAATATTTACAGCATATAAAATAGTCCATTTCCCCCTAAACTTGAGCGAGTTCAATCCGTGTTAAGCGTGAATATGTTTCCTGTATTTTATTTATTTTTTTATTTTTATATTTATTTATTTATTTATTTAATCTTTTTGGGGGGGATACATATGACAGGTATGTCTCCTTAAACTTGAAGACCATGACGAGGTTATGAAGACAATATAATCATGATAATAATCACTTTTAATCAACTTGATAATGTTTCCAGAAAAAGTTATTGGCCAAATAAATGCAATTCTGTCCCTTCAACCAAAATAATCTGAAATTATAAAAAACCATTAAATAAATGATTTAATTGGCAAGCTTTAGTTGCTGAACCTGTAAACAGAAAGACATCACGTAGAATATGACAGACTATTTCATTTTTTGCAGCAACGTGACATCATAAAATCCAGGAAATACATGATTTTATTTTGTGCAACCACTTCACAAAATAAATTTGAGTAAATTCAACAAAACCTTTTTTTTTTTTTTTTTTTTAAATGCACAACTTTGTCATGTTTTTTTTTTTTCCTTTCAGTTCTCCATCATCGTAAAGCCTAACATTGGCCCGCTACTGCCAAAAATGCAAGCTGGTTTTGACTTCTTTACATATGTTGATTGTCTGTCTTAATATTGTGACATGAAACCCTAAAAAAAAAAACAACATATTTCTTCAACAAGTAAATTGCACTTTTGCATGATTGTGTGCGCAGTCGCTCCGAGCCGATGCTTTAGCGTTGAGGGCATTTTCCCATTTTCCAGCAGACGCCACTTCAAATCCAGTTTGCGGTTTCTAATCTCCCTCCCGACTTCAGATTTGACCCACAAATGTTTTTACGCACATTCTTTTTGCGGCCCAACTGGTTAGCTTGTGGCCAAGACTTCAAATTCAATAACCATTTCCTTAAGACCTTGACATTCTTCACTCTAAGACTGATGACCAAGATAGTATTCATCAAAGGTGTGTGTGCGTGGGCGTGGGTGTGTGCGTGTGCGTGTGCGTGTGTGTGTGTGTGTGTCATACTCCAGAGTTGCTGACTGTTTTCATGAGCAGATCTATTCAGGGGGCTTCCTAATCTGCATGTTCTGCACAATGCTCTTTCCATCCCGAGCCCAAAAATGTACTTAAATACTTTGAATGTCATCATAGTGTTTCGACAAAGAATAAGACTTTTCCACGAAGAAGGAGAAGGAGGAGGAGAAAAAAAAAAACAGGACGGCTCTAATAATAAATGACAAGTGAAGCAGGATTGGAAAGACATTGTTAATTGCATTTATTCCAAAGCTTTTTGGAAAGCCGCCAGGCTGCTTTCAGGAGTTTAAAGCGGCGTCCTCGACACGTTCCAGGTTGAAGCTTTCAAACCGTCCCCAGCGATGGATCCAGAAACTCGATAAATAGCGTCGCGTAACCGACCGTACGTGGCCTTGGAAGCAACAAAGGCCGATGAGTGATTGCGAGCCTTAACACTATTTCATTAACTGAGGTAAAAGCTGCCAAGTTGCCAAAGTGCCATCAGTTGAATGTGAGGCACGCGTTGCTGATAGCTCCATTCGAGCACATGATAGGCTAGCGCCGACGATTTTTCGTCAGCCTTTCGGCCATCATGTGCTAAAAGAAACAAGTTCTCACCAAACGAACATTGCAGATGTTGAATTTAGAAAGAGGCCTTTTTCATCTTTCACCTTTTTCTTCATTTTTGTTGTTGAGCTGGAAATAATTTGCACGGCTGCTAATGTGCATTTTTTCCCCTACTCAACACTGTAATATGCTAATATGCATAGCAAGCATGAAAAAGAGAGAGAGAGAGAGAGAAGGAGAGAGAGAGAGAGAGTGTGAGAGAGAGAGAGAGAGAGAGAGAGAGAGGAGAGAGAGAGAGAGTGTGTGAGAGAGAGAGAGAGAGAAAGAGAAGGAGAGAGAGAGAGAGAGAGAGAGAAGAGAGAGAGAAGGAGAGAGAGAGAGAGAGAGGAGAGAGAGAGAGTGTGAGAGAGAGAGAGAAAGAGAGAGAGAGAGAGAGAGTGTGAGAGAGAGAGAGAAAGAGAGAGAGAGAAAGAGAAGGAGAGAGAGAGAGAGAGTGTGAGAGAGAAAGAGAGAGAGAAAAAGAGAGAGAGAGAGAGAGAGAGAGAAAGAGAGAGAGAAAAAGAGAGAGAGAGAGAGAGAGAGAGAAAGAGAGAGAGAAAGAGAGAAGGAGAGAGAGAGAGTGTGAGAGAGAAAGAGAGAGAGAAAAAGAGAGAGAGAGAGAGAGAGAGAGAAAGAGAGAGAGAAAAAGAGAGAGAGAGAGAGAAAGAGAGAAGGAGAGAGAGAGTGTGAGAGAGAAAGAGAGAGAGAGAGAGAGAGACAGAGAGTCACGATGGTGTTGTGGTTCACTCGTCTGATGTTCGGTTCCAAATGAGTGACGTTGTGAACGTGAGTGTAAAAGGTTCGACTGTACATTTGAAGTCCCCGGTGATTGACGGGCAACCGGTCCACAGTGTAGTCAGCATTTTTCCCAAAGTCATTTTGGGATTTTTTTTTTTCTTGGGGAAAAGAAAAATCAGACTTCACTCTTGTTGCACAGTATTTTTTTGTTGTTGTGGTTGTTTTCAGTGTGTCCCTGACTCTCCTTCATAAAATTCCTCATTTATGATATGTAACTGCAATCTATTAAAGCTTCCGACTCGGATGTTTACGACCATGTTGTCGCTTTTTGTTGTTTCTTCGCGTCTGCGTTCACCTCTCCTGTTTCCATGAATAACAAATTGTGTCCGCGGCCTTGTCCCCCCCCCCCCAATTGAATTTCCGTCTGTAATTAGCATTCCGCTATGCATTTTCCGCACACTCGGATGAACTACAAATGCGGCTCTGTTTGTAATTAAGCTTTTTACTTTGCACATGTACATGCGCCTTTCTGGCATTCCGTCAACGTCACCTTTAAAGCATCGGCCAGATATCGGTAATTAGCGGTATGGTCGTCACGGCGGCCTGATGAATATTCTTTTATGATTGTGGATTCCAGTGTTGTTGTTTCACGCTTTGTCCTAATTAAAAGATTGCAGAGTTAACACTGGATTTTTTATTTATTTATTTATTTTTTCCGAGAGCCTTTTAAACTGCTATTACTGCAAAGCCGACACTCAAAATGCGCCATGGATGGAAAAAAAGATTAAATCTGCCCAATTTGGGTGTCACTGGCACCTTTCTTTCAACGGGGAATCATTAACATTTTCTCCCTCTCACTAAAATGTTTCTTTTATTTTCCTCGTCCTCCATTTCTTTCTACTTGGCTCGCCCGCTGCGGACGGCACGGGTCGGCGTGATTTATTTGAAAGGGCTTTTAGGTTGACAGGTGGTCAGACGTGTTTTTCTTGGGCCTCGACAAATGTGTTTTGTTAGCGACGTCTGGGGCCGGTCGTATTTAAAACCCGCGCCGCACAAGCTGCGAGGAGTTCACGTTTTAATAGTGCACCTTTTTTTTTGTCTCTTGGACGAGTTTCAGCCGTGAAGTGAATTTTATTGTAAAATGCGCTTTTTATAAATAAAGTTGTATTTTATTGTTCTGTACTCGCCGTGCATGTGAAATGACAATTTAAAAAAAAAAAAAAAAAAAACAGGGCTCTTTCTTTTTTGGTGTTGTAAATGTCTTCATTTGTTCATTGGATTCATGTTGGAGGATGTGTAATGTAAGTTTTTTTTTCCCCATGAAAGTTTTTCAGTCCAACCATGAATTCTAATTGAATTAATGTTCAAAAGTCTTCCTTTGTCATATCTTCCAAGCAGAAGTTACTGCCCACGCAAGAAATCAAACCATTTTCTTTCTTTTTCCACACCTGAACAAATTTTTTTTTTGTGCGTGTCAATTAAAATTCCCTCTTAGTAAGCCTCCAATATACCGAGTGCAAGGCTTTTGTGACTCTTTGAATTGACAAAGAAGCGTCAGTGTTTCTTTGAAATTCTGTTGGTACGCCGCCATTCCTTCTCTTTTTTTTTCTATTGTGTTTTCATAAGCGAGACTGCTGTGAATGATGTTCCCTGACAGAACCGTGAGACAAGACGACTATTTCGTTTGGGGGAGCTCAATGACATCTCAGGATGTGGGAATAGAGCACTTGTGTTCGTCTAATTTGTCACCGACCACCTGTCCAGTCGGTTTGGGGACAGTGATGCCCGTCTTCACATTTCTAATGATTGTGAGATTGTGGAAAATATTTAACCCCATTTAATGGGGATTTATGATTTAATACTGACTTTTTAAATTTGAAAAAAAAACAAAACAAAAAAAAACAATATACAAGCCGCACCAGGCTTTTCTATGTTCAATGTTTTATGTTCTATGTTCAAAAACGAGTTGTTTACTGCATGTCCAGAACGATTTTATACTGTGAATGCTTATGACGGTAGATAAACAGATTCTTAAAACAGCGCCTTTTAATACGGCAACAACTTTGCTCATTAAAACAGAACAGACCCAAGAGGGAAAAAAAAAACTAAATCAAGATTTAGCGTATTTTCTGAACTCTAGTGCGCCCCTAGTGGTGAAAGAAAAAATCCACATCCATTTGTGTTTGGTCATGTTTCCATCTGCCACATACGCGCAGTGTAGTGTATGAAGACACGACTGCCTCTGTTAATCAAACTCTGGCTGGCGAAACGACGAGACGCAGCCTATAACGTCTCTGCGGTTGCAAAAATCAGGCTCCGCCCACGTTTCTCATGGTAACAGCTCGGTTACGATAGAGCTCATTTTAAGCCTTCCAAAAACCGCCGGGTCTCAGTGCCTGCCTGTCCCTGATCCCATTCATGGCACCGATTGAATCGTTTTGTGTCGAAACAAGATGAAACCAAACTAATTAACCCGGCGTCTCATTTGTCTTTGAGGCCGCTGGATTGAGGGTGATTAGTTCATGTCATCTGGAAAATGGCTCTGAGGCGACATACGTCTCTGTAAATTAATCAAAAGCAAATTTTTTTTTTTGTCAATGATGGACAAAAGTGGGACTTTTTTTTTTTTTTTTTGTCTGAGTCTGACGGACAGCAAGATTGGACATTGACTCACCAAGGACCAATCTGTGCAGCCCGTGTTTACCTTGCGCAAACATGAGGCATTGACAACGGGGCACACTCATACGAGTAGGCGAGTTCTTCTTGGCTTGCTGATGGCAAAATGAATTTGGAATTCAAGGACAATGAAGCACCGGCTTGGTCAAACAGTACAAATATGAGTGACCCAGAGTTTGGCTTTGCTCAAATAAAAATCCTTTCGTTGAATTCATATCATTGTTTGCCTTGAATGACCTCAAATTGAGTGACAATCAACCTCTGGACTGAAGATGGGCTGGTGGGATTTTTTTTTTTTTCATTTGGCAAGGTCATACGGCAAGTTAATGGAATGCAGCCCGCAGTACCTATATTGATGTACGTTGAATGGAATATAAGTCGCATTTTTTAGAAAATCTGAGACCATAAACAGTTGAGGTCAGACTTGCTCCTAAAATCCGCGTTGCCTAATCAATAAAGATTTTTTTTCTATTTTCTTTTGTCGATTGGCAAAACCAAATTCCACTAGAACAGATCCCTGAGGCACACCTGTGGTGGTTAGGTGGCATTCGATTTAAGTTGAATGAGATAACCATTATCAATGATCATCAAATCAATTCTCGCTCTCCTAGAATTATACATTTATACTCATAATTCCAATTTTATTTTAATAAATTTGCCACATTTCTGATAACATAAAGGCTTTATTCTAGATTTGTCTTAATGAAACACTTTAGTTTATTTTTGTAAGAATTATTCCAAATGAGTCCCCGCCAAATGATTTTTGATGATTCTTGTAAAATTATGCTTTTCTTAAAAAATTATAATTATATGTTTAATCTAGAAGAATTCCAAGCGTTTCTCAAATGAATGAATTTATTGTCATAACATTGTGGCTTTATTCCAATATACAATTCTTCAAGTTTCCATCCTATAAACGTACTTTATTCTCCCATTTTCACTTAAAGGGCCATAAAGCCGAGTGACACATTACCGCTGCGCCGAAAATTCTCTGGTGGGTTGTTTCTTTTTATGTCGCAAACGCTGTACTCTAATGGAATACTAATACACAATGTTGGCCATTATCCGCAAATTTCAGCCTAAGCTAGCGTGAAAGCCAATCACAGCATATCCCCCTGAATTCCTTATTGTGCCTTATTCCTCTGAAGCGTCGGAACTGGCCAATTAATTCCGTGAAGTTAATTGCAGGCTGCACTGCCGATGACCTCGCTGCTCTTTCGCCGCTGCCTTATCTGCTCGGAGCAAAGCGTGCCAGGATGCGCTCGGACTGCTTCGGAAGCGCCCGGGAAATTTGATTTGATCGCCTCACGGGAAAAAAATATAAAGGCCGCTTCCATCGATGGCTGTGGGTGCAAGGCTTTAAAGTCACTGGCAGCGCTGGAATTATGACCCGGTTGCGTTGCTATCCATCATAAGCGCGCCTCAACCTGTGGCGAGCGTGTAGCGATCATTCATGCTCATAAATCACATTGTGCCGTGAAACAATGCTCCGTAATGAAAGCCCCAAAAGAAATGAGACGGTCAGCTTGCCCTGTGAAAAGCCTCCAAAGAACCGCCGCCTGTCACGAGCGATGATTGTTACACGGCCAGGCCCCCCGCCCCTTTCCCCCCGCCCTACCCGACTGTAGCCATCAAATCTGTGCTCGTTGACGTGAGCTCCAGCCCTAAACGCTGCCGATTATGACTACTGGCTCTAATGATGTACATTTTTCCACCCAGCAGGACTGTGCAATTAGAAGGGAGCAAATTCCGCATCTCTTCAGGAGTTCCCCAGGCTCTCTTTCTCAAAGTCTGTTTGGCTAAATCTGAGTGATCAACATGCATGTATCCTTTAACTCGGGGTTGGGCAAACTTCTTGATTGGCGGGCCACAATGGGTTCGAAAATTTGACACAGGGGGCCGGACCAAGAGCAGATGGATGGAGTGTTTTGGTAACCTCACCTCATCTGAGAAAAAGAATAAATTTAATTTTAAATGAAAGTGACCAAAAGAATTACAACAAAATTTATGACTTTTAGAAAATAAAGCATTAACAAGGTTTATTCATTTAATTTTTTTCAAGTTTGGCGGGCCGGATTATAACGTCCAACGGGCCACATGTGTGAATGGCTCTTTGACGTCATTATCCGTCAATGGCAGTAAATGAGTTAAGTGAACTGAATCATTAAAATCAGTTCATCGAAAAAAGTTTCGTTCACTGAATTGTTCGTGACCGTATGTTCAGTAAATCCCGCCTCCATCTGACGCGATTGGTCATTCACTCGAGGAAGTGATCCATTCACTCACGTTCACCGAAAAGATTCGTTCATTTTGAACGTATCGTTCAAGAACCACCCGGCACTATTTTCAAGGCATGGCAAACGGCAAAGTTCTTGCACTTGAGTTTTGTTGTGATCTCCTTCAAATAGATTATAGCGCGTATTATTTCCGCCTGCATGGACTTCTCAAACTTCCCAGCACTCTTAATTAGCTAGAAGAATGTGTTTTTACTATTAATATCTTTTTAGTTTGGCGTTAGGACTGTTCGATATACGTGTGCAAGCAAGAGCACGGTATATAAAAAGGCCCGACGTAGCATGCGTAGCGCTAACGACAGCAGCAAGAGTTACAGATGTTGATAAATAAATAAATAAATTGGCAGTTTTGTTGATCCTCCACGACTAAATTATTCATCGACAACTAAATTATTCAACAAACAAGTCTCGCCTGTGGTAACACTCTGCTAAAAAAAAAAAAAATCAACAAAACAATCTTCACTTTTTATCCCGTCAACATAAGACGCGCAAGTATTTTTTTTCTTATATGCTCGCGGTTGTCATCGCCTCCAGACTGAGGTCATGTTTTTTTTTTCAAATACTGTATATGCATTATTTCCTCAAACAGCATTTGTCTCTATCGCCGACCGACACTGTGGCTTAATTAGTTGCCGAGTCTACAAAGAAACGCCTCTCTCAAATAAGCGCAGAGAAAGACAGACACTGCATGTCAGGTCACACACTGCTGATCCCAGTTTGAACTTTGTTGCTAACCAATCCATCAGCAAACAAGCACTTAAACGCTCTGTGAGAAGACAAAGAAAAAAACTTCTTCCCTCAATTTGAGGCCGTTGTTTGTGAGTGCAGCATATTCTTGATGAATACTGTATATGCCCCAACCCACTTAAGACTTTTCAAAACACCTCTCAGCTGGATGCATTCCTTTTCCAGTCAAGCTCTCGCAAAACAAATAAACGCATCATCAAATTGAGATAAATCCAAGACACGTCAGAAAAGTTCCAAGACTGGCACCACAAACGATATATGACCAAATCCAAACGACAAAGTTTTTCCCTTTAAAGTAATGCCCTCTCTGTCACGCCGTCGTGCACTGCTGGAAGGAACCTTTCGGGATTCCTCGCTGCCATCGAGATGTCATCCACGTTTTGGAAATGTGTCGCCTTGAGCTTTTGAAAAAAGAAGATGAAAAAAAAAAATAATTTCTAGAGGTCAGATAAGTAGGGAGTTGCACCTTCTTCTGGGCCAGGAAGTGACAGATGCTCAGGGCGTTGTGAGTTGTCACATTGTCTTGGTAAGCTAAAGTTTTCTATGTTGAAAAAAATGAGTTGTTTCCCGGATGTCCAGGATGATTTTGAACTGTGAATGTGCATAAAAGTACATCAACAGATTGTTAAAACAGTGCCTTTTAACACGGCAACAAATTTGCTCATTCAAACAGAACAGACCCAAGAGAAAAAAAAATCTAGATTTATTTAGCATATTTTCTGAACTATATAGCGCCCCTAGTGGTGAAAGAAAAATGTAGCGGCTTATAGTCTGTAAAATACAATACTTAAATATAATGCATTTGCACGGCACGGAAAAAAAATGCTGTGCTGAATTTACTCAATTTTATTTCCTCAAGTGGTCTACTTAAAAAATCTGGAGCCAGGTCATTTTATTTCATGTGACTACTTGAAAAAAGAAAATTGAGTAAATTCAACAAAACCCTTTTCAGTGTTCAAAGCAAGCAAAAATATTAAATTAAATAATTTGGAAGATTTTAGCTTTAGCATTTCAACAAATTTGAACGCCATGTATTCACGATACACTTTCATTGTATAAATTAGGTAGCTTTCGGCCTTCTGAATAATATAATAATAATTTTGTATGCGTTCATTGAATCTGTATAAATACATTTCACTTTTTTCAATTTGCCTCAAATTAATTAAATGTTTTTTTTTTATTCCAGGATATTTTTTTTTAATTCATTGAGATGCATTTTAATTTCAACAGCCTAATAAAGCTCTCAAGAGTGTGTTGCACAAAGAAGCTGAAACTGTGTCTGATCTCAACTTCAGTGTGAAATACGTGAAGTCATTTCCGCTCTCTCTCCAAGAGTTATATGCGGTGACACGCGGGACAGCTCCCCGATATGTTAGTACTCAGGGATAATTAAAAATGCAATGGTCAAGCCCGTATTTCTAATGGAGCTGACAGTGCCTCATTATTAATTCAGATTGATTCAATATCAAACTGCCGGGTCTGGATAAGCAGAAGTCAGCCATACATGATGCAAGTGTCCATGAATCACCAGCGAGTGCGCCTTTAGTGCTCTGTTTGTGATGTGCACGGAGGTCTTTAAATGATTCAGTCGTGTTCAGTGGTGAACCGTTGAATCTTTGATTTTAGGCCGTGTAGCTTATTCATGATAGCTTATTATGTTTTAATGAAATAACAAATCACACTTACAACTTTAAAGGCGTTCATTCATTAATTTTCTCTGGATAAGATGGAGTCGATCTGAGCTGTTTTGAGGTGGGGACAGGTTACACCCCGGAATGGTTGCCAGCCAGTCACGGGTCGTATATGACGAACTACAATTTCCGCTTGTGAAAAATCATCAATGAACGTAAGCTGACTTTTAGAGTGAGAAGCTCACTGAACGCTACATACGGAATTCCCCGGACTATAAGGCGCACCTGTATATAAACTGCAGCAACTCTTTTGGGGGAAAAAATAAATAAATATATATATATATATATATATATATATATATATATATATATATATATATATATATATATCTATATAAAATAATAATATATATAAAATAATAATATATAAAAGAAATCCAAGCTGCACCAGGCTACAAGCTGCAGTTTTCTATGTTGAAAAGAATGAGTTGTTTACTGCATGTACAGAACGATTTTGTCCTGTGAATCCACATAAAAGTACATAAACAGCAACAACTTTGTGAATTAAAACAGAACACACCCAAGATAATTTTTTTGGGATTTATTTAGCGTATTTTCTTAACTATAGAGCGCCCCTAGTGGTGAAAGAAAAATCCACCGAAAAGCCGAAAATTAGTGGGTTATAAAAAATTGGAAATACGGTATATACCCATTTTAATACTGACTTGTGATTACTGTACCGTATTTTACGGTCATTATGCACTCTGTATTATTAGGCCCAATAACAATAATTAGGTCTTTTTTTTTTTAATTCATATATAAGGCACACTGAGTTATAAGGCGCGTTATCTTTGCGAATAGTTTATTCTAATTGTACCGTGTGTTTATTTGAACGATTTTGCGCTGTTATGCTAGGTTGAAACCGGACGCGAATTGGATGTGATGATAAGGTCAAAAATCTGAGTGGCAGAATTAAAAACGTACGGGAAGAACTTCATCCTCTACACTGTGTGTATGTGTCGAACGGACGCATCTCCATACACAAATTCTTTGCCGCCCCCGTGTCAACAACTTCGCGGAGCAATCAAGTAAGTGCCACTTAGCGGAAGCTAACACTGCTCATAAACATTTTTAATAGGACACAATGTCAAGTGAAAAAGCTGAGTGACACATTAAAAAAAGGCTGTTAACTTAATATTCTCAAATTTGGAGAATTAATTAGCTTAATTCGAAGGATTCTTTCAAGTCCCTGCACTACTTACGACTCGCCACAAGAGTTCCAGAGTCACTTCAAACGATGATAGACAGCTTTATTAGTGTGCATCTTTAATTGCCCAATTTTCAAATTCACAACAAGTGTTTCCTATCCAATGGAGTAATAATTGCGCTTACTTCAAAATAAATTTTTTTTTTCATGATAGCAAACAGGGCATAAATTTTGTCATAATACTCAGAAAGGATTATGTTATTATTTTTGTTTATGTTGTCCTCTTAACACAGATTACAAAAAAAAACAACAAGGGGGAATAAGTGTATTAAAAACGTGCAGGTGAATGTGCTTTTGTTGTCCGACTGTAATAACTTGTCACTTTATCAGTGGATGGGATGAAAACACAGGTGGGGGTGTGTGTGTGTGTGTGTGTGTGTGTGTGTGTGAGCCGAGAAGTGGCACATTAATCACGACGGCCTGTCTGTCCGGCCGAGTCAAAGCAGCAAATCACATTTGTTTCACTCCCGCGAGGGAAAGCGAAGCCTTTCACACTTGTCTGCTGACAATAATAAGGGAAATATCAGCGAGGGTTACACGCTTTGGCGATTGATCGCAGTGTGTTGTTGTTTTTGTGACAAACTCGCTCCAATTAGCAATATCAGGTAAGTAAAATGAAAATTTCGAGATGTCATTAAAAGATTGTGCTGGTTGTAATTGGCTTGGTGGGATTTTTTTTTTGTTTTGTTTTACTCAACGGCCGGTGAGGGAGGCATCTAATAAGTACATATAACATATTTCAAACAATTAGCGTTTTGTTGTCAAGTGAGAAAAAAGTTTTTAGCTAAAAGTTAAAATCTGACCGTCTATTTGTTTCCCCCCACCCCATCAAAAAAAAAGAAAATCGAGCATTTTGGGCCGTTATGAATGAGAACGCATGCAAATAAATTTATGAATATTATGAATGATGGATAACTAGTACTAAAATTCTCATTTCAAGAGAAGCAAGTAAAGATTTTTTGATAGATTTTTTTTCAATCTATTTTTTAAGGAGAATTGGTCATTCGTCATTTTTGCAAGAAACATGACGTCAACGCACATAATTTGCATTTGCGGTCCACATAAAATCATGTGGTGGGCCATATCTTGCCCCAGGGTCTCGAGTTTGACACCTGGAAACTACATTCTTGCATGATTAGTATTTTTTTCCCCCCCAAAAACATTTTTCCCGTCTCCAATACAACTGTTTCCTAATTTGGTATTCGGCAGACTCTGAATGTTCGAAAGCGACCTCAACTCAACTGCTGTCAAAAGCAACGATTATCGTTTTAAAATGAACTTGTTGACACGAATAAACACTTGTACTCGGCCGCACACGAGCCGTGTTCATACAAAATATTCGGAGCAAATCATTCTTTCAAACGGGATTCAAACGAGCAGGAAAAAAACAACCTCAAATAAAGGCCCCGCCTCCCTTCGAGGCTAAAAGCTTTGGCGGCTACTTAAGCAATCCGACTTCTTTCCTGCCGATTGATATTGATTGATCAAAAGAGTGTGTTTGTTGACTGCAGCGGATAACGCAGACAAAAGTACATACAAGGAGAAGGTCAACACTTTTACACCAACCCGACATAAGCTGATGTAAAATCCAATTTAAAAAAAAAAGTGTAATATCTATGTTATAACAATTGATTAAAGTCCTATTTTCATCCGTCTTCGGACTTTCACCCATATGGTCATCCTTATAAATGTATAATGGGCAAGAATAGTTATTGGGGAATAGATTACATCCTCTTTTGTGTGCTGCTCGTCGGACTATTGGCTGCGAAACACAATTAAGGGAATATTTTTGAAAGAGATGGAAATTATGCGGAGCCTCCAGGCACGCAAAAGGGCTTTAATATCTCCCTTTTTCCCCTTCTCCCGTTTCCACGATATATGTTTTCATATTCAGCCTGCCTGCGTAATTACTATAATGACCCCAAAAATGCACACATTACGAGTGTTATTTGTGCAGTTTGCGCTCGGCGATAATGGCCAACGTCCCCATCAAGAGACGAACATATCTTCTCTTATTGTCTGCACATAAAAAGAAGACGACGCCCGCTGAATGTGTCTCCTTTATTAGAGAGCTTTATGTTCTTAGGTCCCTCCGGCGGAAATAAGGTTGACATTTTTTTTTTTTTTTTGCGCCGAGTTAAACAACGCCTTACAATCCACCTGAGCGACAAATAATTGTGTTTTAGGTCATCGAGCAAACAACAAGCCCCCGCCGTCCGGGGATGCAAATTTTTATGAACTCATTCACTGCCATTGACGGGTATAGACGCTCAAAAAGTAGAATCATTTAACCTGGGCTGGTCGTGATTGAGTGAAGGTCTCTGAAAAATGCGACGATAAGAGCTGGCTTGGTGATACTGTAAGAGAGGTGCTCCGTCTACTTGATGCCCGAGATTTTTTTTGTCTGGCCAAAAGCGATGCCAAAGACGTACAAGGACGGCTTTTCACTGCGATCCTGATGCCCAATTCACAATTCAGCCGAACCAACATGACACTGCACTGTCTGCACGCACCAGATACTGTTTATCAATTTAATTGGAAAAGGGGAGAAAAAAAAGGTGTGCTGCCTGTCTTTGAAGGTTACGTGGCTGTATTTTATAACGCAGCTTCAGTGGCCAATTCTGTTTTAATGCCATTGTTCTTTTTTTGGAGTGTATTTTTGTGTACATTTCAAGTGACGCGTGGTCCATCTGGCTTTGTTGACGCTGAAGGAAAACATGAAACAATCTCAACGCACAGGCGCACACGCTGCATGTAAATAACTCCACAAGCGTCAACGCCAGGGCAGTGACAACTATTGTTGCCATAGTAACCTTGAAAATGTAACTTCATTTACTTGTCTTTAAAAGTCATTTAGAGTCCACGTTGTTTTCGTTAAATTTGAAAGATGCCGACAATCGTGCTTCACATTAAATAGACGACCGATTATTGCCAGTATTTAATTGGAAGTACATTTTAAACAGCGTCATTTAAGATTTTTTTTTTAATCAAAAATAAAAGATGAATGAAAATTTATTTCATGATCAGCCTAATTTTTATCAGAAGATTGAATGTCAAATTATTTTTAATTCTGCTTTTTATGTCGACAGAAAGCGTATGGGTTCATTCAGAATGCGCATCTTTTGGGCATGATTATTGATGTAAATTGTGAGATGACTAACTTTATTTGTAAACACTTAGAGCAGGGTTGGGCAAACCTTTTTGATTGGCGGGCCACAATGGATTCTAAAATTTGACAGAGCGGCCGGACCAGGAGCAGATGGATGGAGTGTTTTGGTCACCACACCTCATCAGAGAAAAAAAAACAAACATTTAATTTGAAATGAAAATGAACAAAAGCATTACAACAAAATATGTCTTTGAAAAACCAAAGTATTTAGAAAATAAAACATTAACAAGGCTTATTCATTTAATTTTTTTCAAGTTCGGCGGGCCGAATTGAAACGTTGAAGGGACCGCATGTGGCCCCCGGGCCGTAGTTTTCCCACATCTGACTTAGAGGTAGCGGTACACTGTACCAACATACAATATGTTTTTTACTCTCCATTGCTCTTGCTTCCTGTCAAAATATTGGGATTTTAAAGATGTTTGTGTTATTTTAAAAGTGTGTTTATTTAAAAACAAGTGATTTAAATGCTCAACAAAAAAAAAACATTTTAAATTTACATGTGATTTCGCAATAAATTCAGGAGCGCCTCGGTAGCTGAGTGTAAAGAAACAGCTGTCGCTAAAAATTCCATCTCTGTGACACTGGAACCATGTCGAGTAAACCCAACCCAAAGGATAACCCGGGAAAATAATTCCATGTTTACGTCGTTGATGATGTCTTGGTGATTGTCCAAAGTTTGTGCACATGCAGACATCTCCGCATGGAGCTTTCAAAATCTCGCCACGGGGCTCTTACATGCCAAGCTTTCATGTGTGTTTAGACGAGAGAATGAAGCTGTGCGAGCCGAGTCAAGGCCGAGTCGGCTTGCATTAAATTGGACTCTTTGGAGAAGAGCGTGCAAAGTCTCTGGAGAGCTAATTGGTATTGAGGTGGGGTGGGGATGGGGGGGGGTGGTCTCTGCATGAGTCCTTTTCATCATCGTTTTATAACTGATGTTCATCAGCCAGGGTGGAACGCTGGCTGCTTGTCAATGTGAAGTTGTTTTTCTTGTGAACATACCAGAGTACATCATTCCACATGTAAACATTTTTTTTTTTTTTGAGCCCGAAAAAAGTGTTTTCACGCACGACGATTGATGATTGTCAATCGACATAAACCACCGCTCTCGTTGGGAATAAAATCTTCATCGGGCTTCATCTGCATTTTTATTCTGATCAATCTTTTAATCTAAATTAACGTGTTGATGTAAATGTCGACAGTATTCCCTCAGGAAATATTACCGTATTTTCCGGGCTATAAGGGGACCCCGTACATAAGCCGCAGCAATGCTTAAAAATAAATAAATTAATTAATTAATTAAAAAAAAAAAACATACAAGCCACCACCAGGCTATAAGCCACAGGTTTCTATGTTGAAAAAAATGTGTTGTTTACTACATGTACAGAACTATTTTGTACTGTGAATGCACATAAAAGTACATAAACAGATTGTTAAAAGAGTGCCTTTTAACACGGCAACAACTTTTCCAATTAAAACAGAACAGACCCAAGAGAAAAAAAAAGAATCCAGATTTATTTAGCATATTTTCTGAACTATAGAGTGCCCCTAGTGGTGAAAGAAAACTCCACAAAAAGCCGCACCCTTGTATTAGCCGCATGGTTCAAAATCAAGGGGAAAAAGTAGCGGCTAATAGTCCGGAAAACACCGTAATCCACTTTTTGGCTGCTATAGTCGTCAATGGCAGTGAATGAGTTAAACATAGATAAATCCGATAGATTCTCTTAAACAAATTACCGCCAACTAAAGGGTAGGAGAAGAGCCGTATCATCTACCACATCATTTCTAATTGTGCCAATAAATAATTGCCGTTGCATTGTTTGCCCTTGGCGAGGTCCATTCTGGAGTTCTCTCCCCGTGTTACGCAGGAGGCGTACCAGTAGGAACTCATTACTGGACCACACGTTCCCACGGTTCTCTCTGGCTGCGTGATAGATGAAAACACACTGTGGGAGGTTTATTAATCACTTAAGCTTTTCGAGTCGCGGGATACCAAATCCGCTCTTGCTCTTGTGCTCAGCCCACCTAGCTGGTTTTCATCTGAGTCAGTCGTCGGAAACACAAGGCCGTTTTCGAAATGATGTGTACTGTAAGAAGACCTGTGACCCCCCCCCCCCCCCCCCTCCCGGGAGTGACTGTTGAGCAAATTTGCAAGAAGAGGACAAAAAGTGGGAGCAGTGTGTCTCAGGGTGTTTCACTTCTGAGCTGACACAACAGCGACTCCCCTTCTGTGACACACGGACTCGACTGGAAGTTCAACCTTCGAAAAGCAGTCGGCCTCCCGCTCGCGTCCATATATGGTCGCGAGCGGTGCTCCGCGCCGAGTTAAGAGCGCCTGCGTTTGGTTGCTGTACAAAACGCTTGCAGCTGTGAAAGCCGCGCTAAAAATAACCCATCTGTTTCTCCTCCTCCTCTTCATCCTCGCCTTGTTTTGTCAAGTGGGACCTTTCCTTTTCTTCTTGGATTTAGACTTTGACGCTTGCTCAACTTGATCAGCCTCTTTCATGCCCGCCGCTTTGCCAATTTTCCCGACAATTGAAGCGGAATGCATGCGGGAGCAGAGGCCGTCTCCGGCCTTTTAAATGGCTTTGCTCACCTTTTAAACATCCCCCTCCCCGCAAACTCACTCTTACCAGAAGAGAGGCTTTATCATGTGTGATAAAGCAACTCGGGCTCCGGGAGGAATCGGAATCAGTCCTTGCATGCTTGTTGCATGAGGTCACTGTGTGCTAATGGAGAACCTCCTACAGATTGAGTCAATGCGACACACACACAAAAGCCCCTTATTTTTTATTTTTTCCTAATACACACACAAACGCTACACATCGATTCCAGAAACTTTAGCAGAGTTTGGCGACAGCAAAAAGTCGTTTTTCAAAAGACAGCCTTTGTCGCGGAATTCAAAGACTGACTTTGCAATAATTGTTACAGCACGGACAGGAGCGCATTCATTGCATCGGTTCAAAGCAAAACACAACCTCAATCTTCTCTTTTGAAAAAATATGCGAGAGAACTACTTGAGTAGATATATGATGGGAAGTCGCAAGTTCTGTGCGATGTAAGAAGAAGTAGAAAGTATAGTGGCGATATATGTGTATGGAAGCAGGAAATCTTGTGGTAGACAGAAATGAGCATTTCGTTCCAGAGTGGAACACTCTGGACGGAGGCCCATTTTCGGGACGGACTAAGCAAGGCCAGAAGTGGGTTTTCATCCGTCTCTTTAATTGCCCCTTACCAGGTCAAGCACTGCGTGAATAGAATTCAAATATTTGCATTCAGAGCAGAATAAAATCTTGTTAAGATGATGAATGTACAGGCCTTTTAACTGAGAGTTAACCGAGAACGCGTTAGAGCGAGCGAGCTAGCGAGAGATAAAGAGCGAGAGTGCGAGACTCAAAAACACGGAAGCGGTATGTGGCTGAGTGAAGAAGCAATTGAGAGCCAAAATGTGCATCTCGAGTTGCGTTTCATTTAAGCAAAGGGATGAAGTGCAATAAATACAGCCGACTCTACAGTGCTCATTTGTAAATTTGACTCGTGTGACAAGAGTCTGCGAAAGGTTCCAATACGCTGTGTAGTGACAGTTGCGTTTGTCATCATTTGGGGAATAAAATAGCGTCTACTAGTGTTTATAATGTAGACAATACCCCATTTAATAACATGGGGACCCGCGGCTATTCGTCCGAAGCGCCTACTTGGTTCTGCGTTTGTGGCGGGAGGGCGGATGTTGCTCGTGCAGGGGGGTCGGAAGAACGCAAGCGCTTTAAAAGGACAAGGATGAACGTGGACGGAGGACGAACTGGCAAAATAGGGTCAAGTGCCCGTCTCCGGTGCGAGATAAGCAGAGAGTTTTATGCTTTGGAGACTAAGTAGGAAGTATGGTGCACCCTAAGCAGGAACCAGTGGTGGTTCTGGCATGAATGACTTCCTGGTTGGGCATCCAATGAAGCCCTACTCGCCGTCACATCGCAAGTATGGTGCTGTGTGTGCGGGAATTACACTGGAAGGAGGAAATATTGTGCTAGATTTAGTCATAGTGTCATATAAAATAGTGTAGTATAGTATAGCATAGTATAGTATAGTATCGTATAGTAGCAGGTATTGTACTGTAGTGTATGTGAGGAGGAAGTTGTGAGTTGGACACACACTGCGTTTCAGACAATGAGCTGTCAAAGTGAGTATTCCAAGTGGACTGAGAGAGTGGTAACCATGGTAACACCCAAGAATTACACTTCGTCTTTTCAGTGGGCATTCTACCGGATGGGACCTCCAGTGTCAAAATGCCCCCCCCCCCCGCCGAAGACAGGCTGGCACCCACCCATCCGTAACCTTGGCTGGTGTAACATCAACACGGCGGTTGCGCAGCTAATGAGAGGCGCTCGCTGCCAGCGTACGCTTGCTGAGCCTTTCATTGCTGTGCCGCTCGTTGGGTGTTTTCGGGATTTTTACGAAAGGATGAGGTCTTGTGTAGATTGTCAGAAAGGAGAGGAGCTTGTTACCTTCAATCATGGCATTTGGCGGAATGTGTTGGACTATTGCTCCGGTTGTTTTTAGATACAGAGCGCACAACTGGGTTTCATCAGTATTCAGCATGTATTCAGTCGACCTTGATTAATTTTCTCCTGATCAATGTGGGTCAAGTGTGATCTGGAGCCACTCCGAGCTAACTTTTGGATAATTGGTGAGGTCGGACACACTGGATTGATCAGCAGCCAATCACAGGGCAGACAAACAACCATTCTCGCTCACATTCCCTCCAATGAGCCTAATTTGTATTGCATGTTTTTAGAATGTGGGAGGAAGTTGGCATAAACCCACGCAAGCTCGGGGTGGAATATCACCACGATCTTTATACAATTGTGTCAACATCTCGGCTGGATTACTGCAATGCACTTTATTTTGGAGTCAGCCAGTTCTCGTTGAAATACCTCCAGTTGCGCCAAAATACTGCCGCTTGCCTCCTCCACTCCAATTCTGGCCTCCATTCACAGGCGTTCTGTACATTTCACTAAGATGCTTTTATTTGTCTTTGAGTCTTTAAATGTCTCACCGCACCCTAAATCTCTGAGCTTTTCCTCCTCTACCTGTCTTTGAAACTCATCTTAAAACACATTTTTATTCTTCGGCTTTTTGAATCGGAATGAGATTCAGCATATTTTGAATGTTTTGTTGGCTGTGCTCTATGAGCAAAGTTCAATTGAAATTATATTTATTAATACTTTGATTAAAAAGCTTTTGTTTAAGAGGTGGCAAGCATCATGATGTTTAAGGCAAAAAACATTTTTGGGTCAAAATTGGAGGTGGGTGATTATATACACAGAAAAATATTGGCAAATTCTTAAAGTCCACCCTGCCTCTCGCAATCAAGTCAGAAAGAAGCGAGTTCACCCTATTGAGGAAAAGCGCTATAGGAAATGATTGTAGTATTTTAAAATGGATCTTTTTTTTTTCCCTCCAATTGGGCAATGTGCAGGTGCTGCACGTGTCTGCCGTGCCAAGTGAGTTCAGCACGACTGGAACAGTGGAAGTGACACCTTTCAGCCCATGTTTCTATTCCCCCGCATCAAAATAAGCCCCTTAAAAAAACACTGTGTGCTCACTGGCACATTTCTTCGTTTCATTTCCTTTGAGGTGGTCAACGATGTATTTATTCCACTATCGTCTTCATTTGCTTTTTTTTTTTTTTTCAGTGGACGATGAGATGCGTGTTGGAGCTTCCGTTGTCCGCACTCAATACGATAGCGGAGCGTGACCATGAATGAATAGTGTTAGTGGGAAAACAGTGCGTCAAAACACGCAACGCACACTCACACTCAAAAGAATTCTTTCGACCTAACTTGCAATACTTTGTAACAGTAATATTGTTCTAGTCTCCATTATCTTGTGTGAGTCTACGATTATTTTTTTGGGGGGGGGGGTTCCAACTTAATGATCCTGCCCACGCTACCTCAGATCTTGGCTTTTCATTGCAATCTGTATAAGGTGTGTCAGAAAAGTTCCAGGACTGTCGTCACAAAAGATATATTTCAAATCCAAACTATAAGTTTTCCACTTGAAAGTAATCCCTCAGGGAATTTATCACACTTTTCCGGCATTCTCTGCCATAACTTCCTGCACTGCTGGAGGGATTCCTCAGGGATCAACTCGTAGTCTCGGCCATCTTCATGTTGCCCACGTCTTCAAAACGGGTTCCCTAGAGGAGCCCTTGAGCTTGAGAAATAGATGAAAAATTACAGGGAGCCAGGTTGGGCGAGTTGTGCGGTTGCTCCTGGATGATGATGATCTTTTCAGCCAGGAACTGTCAGATGCTCAGAGCAAGGCTCAAAATATGCAGTTTTTGCATCTCTGTTTGCGATTCAAAATTCACATTTTGCACCGCATCAAAAGAGATTGAATAGCAAAACTGAGAATGATGTGTTAAAGCTGTCGAGGATTGATGTGGAGCAGCAGTCAAGCGCAGGAGTAGTTTAATTAAAAGAAACAAAAAGGCAAACAAGATTTTGGGAGAAAAATACAAAACAACAAGGATCAAAGAAACAAAACAAACACACCGAAAAAGGACTTGAATGGAGGGGTGATTAGTTGAATCGTTGTCACAACTCTTGTAGGCGTGACATCGTTCAATACGATTCCCAAAAATGCCTCTCTGCTTCTTAATTTGAGGCTCACCGCAACTTTTATGTTCTGGTGCAGGTGTCTTCAATCCTGTTCCTCCAGGGCCGGTTTCTTCGATGTTTTCCAACTTTTCGAGCTGCAACACGCCAGATTCAAATCATCAGGATCATTATCCATCTTCTGCAGACTTTGCCGATTATTAGATCATTTGAATCAGATGTTTTGCAGCAGTGTGAGATGGAAAAAATCCAGGAAACCGTCCCTCAAGGAACAGGATTGAAGAACCATATTTTTGTGTTCTCCACAACTTAATGGTTCTGTCCAGTCCACCTCACTTCGCTGAACTGTAATATACTAGTTATAATGTTCGACACTTGAAGAAAGGGGTCTTCAACCCTGTTCCATGAGGGCCGATGTCCTGTCTGTTTTTACATCTCTTCCTGCTGTAACACAATCCTGATTCTCATAATCAGGATTGTGATCTAACTAATGCTGACCTTGCTGATTATCTGATCATTTATAGCTGGAAGAGACGTAAAATAGACAGGATTCTGGCCCTTGAGGAACAGGATTGAAGAACCCTATTTTCGTGTTCTCCCCAATTTAATGGTTCTGTCCTGTCCACCTCACTTCAGTGGATTGTAATAAACTAGATATAATGTTGGACACTTGAATAAACGGGTCTTCAATCCTGTTCCTCAAGGGCCGCTGTCCTGTCTGTTTTCCATCTCAAAATGATTCAAATTATCAGGATTGTTATCTAGCTTCTGCAGACCTTGCTGATTATCTAATCATTTGCAGCTAAACATAAACAGACAGGACATCATCCCTCGAGGAACAGGTTTGAGAACCCGTGCTTTAATAGGTGGCTGCCCCACAACGTTTTGTATGTCCGTACAAATTTCCCAAGGAGCTTTTTGCTGTATAAGTTTGACCCTGTCATTCTCGGCTCATGATTTTTCACAACTTTTAACTTGAAAATAATTGAAATGTCGCAGAAAATCTGACATAAATGCTCCACAATAATGTGTAAGTACGATTTTGTTGCCGGTTGTCACTGTTTATGTTCCGGTGACATACCGTATGTCTCAATATTACTATATACGGCTACTACTTGCGGAAAAATGTTTCAACGTTCGTCCTGTGTTGTCAGCTGCTCATTCGAGTGTGAACTTGAATGAAGGCCATCTTTGTGTGTGTGCAGGCACAGTCTCACTTGCTGGTAACTTACAGTATGAACTGTATCAACACCAAAAAAAGTGTGATGTGTCATCGTCGCCGACAAAGCATTCATCCCGGAAGCGGCACCTGCTTTCGCAACGTTTTTTTTTTTCCAAAGCTGTTGATGTTTTTATTTATGTTGCAACTTCTCTTTCCAAGGAAGCTGCATATCCGTTCACACAAACGCGCACACATGTAGTGTAAAACGAGACGAGGCTGACAATGCAGCCGCGGGGGCCCGACGACAAATGTGCAAGTTCTAATCAGACAGCTTTTTGAAAGCGTTGTCACTTGTTCCAATACTGATGAAGGTGCAAGAAGAGGGTTCAGGTGGCAGTTGAAACATTTGTTTGTTTTTTTTTCCCAGCAGTGTCAACCCCCCAAAAAAAAAAAAAAAAAAAAAAATGATGATCAGAGCGTCAGAAGAAGAGTTCCATTTTGGGTCTTTAATGTGTTTTTTTTTTTACCCACCTCTTCTGCAAACGAACCCAAAAGGTAAGCAGAGCTGCACTGAGTTTTATTGAACGCACAAATTCTCATGAGGTTCCGATTAGTGCTACATATGTGATTGCTTGGTTAAAGTTTTCACTGTTGAACTATTTCTGTTCAGTTTAGGCGCATGAAGTGCCGACTCCATGCAGGAAAAACAGACGTGATTCAAACACCTGGAACCGTTTTACATTGTTTAAAAAAAAAAAAAAATCCATAAAACATCTCATGTAATGCGTCATTGACTGACGAATACGTGTTGACATTCAAAGCGCTGTTTGTCTCCATTTCACTGGTGTGGCCGCTTCCGGTTCACCGTGATTAAAAAGTGACCCAGATTAAGAGTTTCCGCCGACTCGTGCTGGAGCAGACGTCGCGTTCAAAGCCGGAGACTCCCCGCAGAACATCTGCAATAATTTAAACACAGCCGACGCCGCAGCAGCTGATTCCAGTTTATGATCACATGCGTCCTATTCTGTGAATCCCTCATGCGTGCAAAAGCCGTTTAAATCCAGTACGGGAATGTCAGACCGAGTGAAACTGTGATGGGAACTGGTGTTAACTGGGATTTAAAGCCATTTGTCTAATCCTGTTTGCGTGGCTAGAACGTAGAATTGACAGTTTTATACGGAACAACTACACGTGCATAAACTCGCCATTCAAGTACTTACTTTGCATGCGACATGATATCAAAAAAATAATGTTTTCAGGACAAGCTTTTAGAGCAGCATACAGTAGACGTAACATGCACGAGGAGATGCTGTGTGTTCCAATAAAAGATTTCTGCAGGGTTTTTCCTTCCAAGCAGTCTACGGAAAGTATTGAGGGTGTTTCTACCTCAAACCACATGTGCCTTCGCTTCAAGAGCAGGCGTTGAAAATTTGATGTTGAGGTATAATTCCCTCGGAATTACGTCAAGTACTCTGAGTTCCCTCAAAAACCGACGTGCATGTGGAAGTGAAACACACAAGAACAGAAAGGTGGCAGGTGGAAGCTCTCATTTTCTTTTGTTAATACAAAGACAACCTTTTTGGGGGGGGGGCAGTTTAGTCATAGTCATGTGTCCAAATAACAGGTCTGTGGCACATTTGTTTCTTCAAAATACACATCGTAATTCTTGTCTTGCAAAAAAACATGGGCTGTTTAACTCCTCGCCCATTCCTGTTTGGGAGCCAACTGAGGGTCATCTCCATGGCGACCAGATGATGTGTTGGCGCGCCGCTTGGACTAACGACTGACTCAGGCTGACGCACTCATGTGATCACACAAATGCAGTATTATGGCGCACCTGCAGAATGAGATGTGGTGGCGCACAGTATGTCTTTTATCATGTTGACATTTTGAATTTAAATTTCATTTTCCGTCTAGACTAGTCTTGTCATGCGACTAGAGTGGCTTCGACTAGCAGCTAAGAACTAGTGCCGACAACTTCTCTGAGCAATCAAGTATGTGCCGCTTTTTCAGGCCTGATCATTTTTCGCTCGCACTAATCTTGTGTATCCAACTAAACTCAGTGCTTTGCTTACCTTTTGGTTTTGAGTTGATATAAAGGCTGTCTCACTCATAGGGGATGTAGTGTCTCTTGACATGGGATCTTCGCCAAGCCGCGCTGGTTAAGTCATGGGTGAAAAAAAACGAAACTAGTATTTCCATATGAGCAATTCAATCAATATTCAATAATTATTCCTCTTTCACCAAAATAAGTTCTCTTTCATAATTAAAAAATGTAATTAAATTACGACACTTCACATCGTGCAGGTGTACCTAATGCGGTGTCCCGTGAGAGTACACTCCTCGTGTTTCCACACAAACCAAAAAGAAAATGACTTAGAATAACCATTAGCGGTCGCCAGCAATCAGAGCAAATTGAAACCCTCAGGTAAGAATAACAGTGACTCTGGGAGACATGCCGACATGTGTATGTACGCTTGCTCGCCAAAGCCCATGACTTAATGGAGGCCATGTTTATAGGCCCCCGCCTCCCGGTATCGCTTTCTCCATCGCCAACAAGGAGCCCGAAGGACAGGGCGCTGAACCTTATATGCCTTCAAATCCCGCCGAGATCTCAGAGGCAAATTAAAGCGTGTTTAAATTTAGCCTTCGGGAAAAGAAAGCTGACTTTTCCCGGCGCTCGTCTGTGCAAAACAGCAACAAACTTGCTGCAAAGTCTATAAATATGTTTTTCTAAGCCAGGAGATGAAAGAACGATTCGGGAACATCTGGCGAGCAGACGCTGGCAGGTTAAGGTAAACACAGTGTCCTTTTATGGCCGTGCTCCTACCCTCGGCCCGAGCGGAGGTATGATGTGGAACACCTTCAAAGAAACGAGAACACGCCACATCTTGTTTAAATTTATCCCCATGCTGGCAGACGTCCACTTTGGCCGAGGAATACTCGCACCAAGATCGTGCCATGTCCGATTTTATTGCATGTACACGTTCAAATATGCGGATTTTACCTTTTTTTTTTTTTGCCACCAGAAATTAATATATAGTAGAGTACTTGTTTGGGTCGTTTGAAAGTACCTAATACTTTTGTTGTTACTTATATTACGATAAATAGTATTTTTCAGTTATTTTGACCGAAAGCAACCAAAATTCCGGAATCTGACATTTACTGTATTTTCCGGACTATAAGCCGCTACTGCGGCGGCTAATACAGCGGTGCGGCTTTTCTGTGGATTTTTCTTTCACCAGTTGGGGGCGCTCTATAGTTCCGAAATTGCGCTAAATAAATCTCTTTTTTTCTCTTGGGTCTGTTCGGTTTTAATTCGCAAAGTTGTTGCGGCTTGTTTTTTTGGGGGGTTTTCCCCCCCCAAAAAGAGCTGCTGCGGCTTATATGCGGGTGCGCCTTATAGTTCGGAAAATATTTGGCAGTCAAGGAATTCTGTTAAGTTTAAGGTTCATTGACAATTTTTTGATTTTGTCTGTAGTTTTGAATTTGAATGGTTCTTGGTCAATCAGTGCCTTGCGATTGGATGTTGAACAGCCGAGAGCCGGGATATGCCCCGCCCATCTCACCCAATGTCAGCTGGGAGGAAAGGAATTAAGTGGCGAGCGGGCTTTGTCCATGCTATCGTTACTCATTTCGCTTGCTTGTGTGTTGAATTTTCGTCTAATCCGTCTGTGACAATTAGCAAGTTTTTTTTTATTTTATTTTTTTTATTTATTTATTTTTTAGGCATGTGCGGTCCAAAGTGGCCCACGACCCGTTGGTTGGGGACCAATGCAGTACAGGCCTAGACACCTCTGAAAAGAAGCGATGGAATTTGTGAACAGTAATAAATAATAAATGTCCTCAAACATAACATAAAAAATCTGAGAAACTGATCATTTTGCCGTCTTGTGATTTCTTTTTTTCCAAAGCTGTCGTCCCTGGTAACCTGTGATTGGTTGCCAACCTGTCCAGGGAGTAGCTCGCTCCGTGCCCAAAGTCCAATGTACACAAATTGACAGCACGATGGATTAGTGGCTAGCGCGTCTCCCTCAAATTCCTGAGGTTCACGGTAATTGATGTTGTCTCCCAAAAGCTTGACAGAGCTAGCAACCGTCGCTAAGGCCGCGTGCGGGTCTCCGTGAAAGCTCACTGACCTACCGTGATCCAAAGTGTTTTGCTTTGTGGAAATGCGTTGAAAGAGATCAAGTCTGACAGGCAAAATTCCTAAACCGAGAAAGCCTGTTTTTTTTTTTTCCTTCCTTCCCGGACCGACTGTGATGTCGTCGTGACAGCGACATGGTTGTGTTTTCATCCTGTTCATTAGCGCTTCGGGAGCGCTTGGAACACTTCACGCTTTGTGACATTTCAGCAAGTGGCTTCAAAGGCGACGACAGGAAGGCGGGCATGGAGGAGGCGGCTGGGGGGTGTGGCGACGTCGCGCTCGGAATGCGGATGAGCGAGCATTAGCGGCCATTTCGAGCCTTTCTCGTGGTTTTCAACCCTCAAATAAGAAATGGACTCCCCGTGAAACGCCTCATCGATGTCTCCGATGCACCCCCCCCCCTCCCCGTAAAGCAAATGGTAGTTTTTAGACATCAATTTGATCGGGTTGACTGTTGAGTGTGTGGGCCGCGCTCGGCAGAGGAGGCGGTTTGATGTATGGCACCAGATGCCCGCCGCCAGATGTCGTCGAAGCTGGCATGAAGGTCTGGCATGTGGCTGACCGGGAAATAATTAACCTCGTCTGTCTTTGCATGGAAGGTCACAAGTGGTGGGGCTAGTGCTTTATACCGCAATAACCATTGCTTTGTGCCAGTACACCACGAATCAAATGTTCAGTGTTTTAGTCGATTTTATTGGCAAGGGGATCATTCCTTAAATGTTCTGGATGTTCCGTTCCTTTTTCCACGAGTGTTGATATAATGAACATGAATACGCGTGAATGAGAATTAAACCAGCGATGAGCTTTTTACAAAATGTATTTGACGTATTATCGGGAAATTAATCAAACTATGCAAACAAGAGTTGTTTTTTTTTTATTGTTTTTGTTTTTTTAAGCACTTTTGAATGCTCAGAATACCCGTTTCATGGATGTCAACGGGCAATTCGCAATATACTGAATTATTACACGACTTAACAATAATTGTTTTGTTAAATGTTACGTTTGATTGAATTGCCCCTTGAATTGAGAAGACAACAAGGGTAAAAAAGCATCAAGAAAAAAAAAAATCAAAGCAAAGATGAAAATAAAAAAGCAACAATAAACCTCAACAAAAGCTGGTTCCAAATTAGCAACATGAAAAAAGTGCGGCCGGATACGAGAGCATTTGACAAAGGACAGGCTAGACGCGAGACACATTTAAACGCAATGAAATTGATGGCTCATTGCTAATTGCAGCTCTTTGAATATTTCCAACTGCAGTTTTCGTGTTGAGCACAAATGATGATGTCGCAGCTGCCGTTCGCAACCGCCTCGTGGCTTCAGTTACCATGAATCAATCCCAGACCAAAGATCAATCAACTGCTCATAATACCCATCCCTAACTACAACTAGAAAATATCTTGTTTTGAACGAGCGCTTCCAGCTCTTGGACTCTCCTTTTTGCGAAGGATCCCCCGTGTAGGTGCGCCGCTGTTTTCCCATTCTTTCATCGCAGCGTGCGGATTCCAGCGGGCCTCCTCCCGCTTTATTTTTCTTGCATAAGAACACAAGCTTGGTGTTTATCTGCGCCATCAGCATCTGGCACTTATTACCGAGATGGGGGTTGGGATTATTAGGATTACCAGTGGATTGAGAAGGACAGGATTCATAGCAAGGTTAATAACAGCAAACACTTTTTTTTTTTCCGACTCAGCGAGCAGCCGCCAGGCAAAACGCTGCCGGCTTTCCCCCCGCTTTGCAAAGCGTCTTGACCTTAGCCCACTTTGGGAATCGAGTTCATGGGAAAACGTACATCGAGAATGCTTTCGACGATGTTGGCTCTGCGCCTCTTCCGTCATAAAAGCTCACCTGAAAAGGCAAACGGAGTAATTAGAACTGTATCGGTCACAAAGCGTTTTTGTCGCTTTTGTGTTTTTGTCATTCCGAAATTGAAAGGAGCACTAATCCAGAGCGACAGAGGAATAAACACAATCCCTAATCTCACTGATCCCTTGCAAAATCATTCAATTAGGCTCCGTCTGGCACGGTGCACAGCGGGAGAGGCGGCCAAGGTAAGAATTTCTTCGCGGGAAAAAGGAGAGAGACGAGCATACCTGATGATCGTATGCCACACGCGGGAAGAGATTTAGAAAACGACTTGGTGAAAACCGTTCAGTCGCCGTGACGACTGCTACACCGGCCAGGTTAGCATTTGTCGGATGAGCTGAGGGCTACCGTCGTTGAATTTTGGCAAAAGAAGGTGGCGACATCATGGGAGTGGTCACCGGCCAATCAGAGAAGGCATACCGATGAACAAGTACTCACACTCACATTCACGCTTCAATTGAACTTTGGAGAGAGAAGTTAATTTTCCGGACTATAAAACGCTACTTTTTTCCTAGATTATGACCCATGTGGCTAATACAAGGGTGCAGGTTTTTCCTTCACCACTAGGGACGCTCGATAGTTCAGAAAATACGATAAATAAATCTTGATTTCGGCCCATGGTGTGGCTTGTATTTTTTTTTTCTGCCTTATATGCGGGTGTGCCATATAGTCATGAAAATACGGTACTCTCATTCTGTATAGTATATGAAACAGTAGATTTGCATATTGTTTGGTATTGTAATTTTGGTAACATGAAGACCACTGTTGTCACTTTTGCTCGTCTCGTCTTTGGAAAAATAGTCGGTAGAAGGGACGGAAAAGTTGCTGAATATAGAAAAAAAATCGTGGCTTCGTTGGCAGCATTATAGACACAAGTCATAACTCTTACACACAGACTTGCCTCGCTGAAATTGTAATGGATTGAAATAATATTAACTCCCATTGACGGTTAAAGACCTCAACAATTTTTTTTTTTTTTTTTTTTTTTTACTGAGCTGGTCGTGAATGAGTTAAAAAAAATTGTATTCTTATTCTTTGTCGACGACATTTCCCCATAATCAATCGACTTACTTCTGACACATATTCCTGCTCATGGCAGATTGCGACGCCATTAGCGCGTGCAGCTGTTGGTGTGTATTACCGATCGGATACTTTTCCCATTCTGACAGCTGCTTTGGGCTCTTTAGCGTGGCCATTATCTCGGATCATCCTCGCTCTCACCTGACAAATAAACATAATCCTCTGTATATTTTTACATGGATCTGCAAGTGTCCTGACCCCTCGAATGCATCCCAGTAATCGCACTTTGCCGAGCCCTGAACCTTCCCTTTTCGTGAACGGCCGCTCTTATGACGCCTCGTTGGCTGCCGATGCGCGGTGGATCCACCGAATGAGTCACTGCTGCCAAAAGGTGACTTGCCAACCGCTCAACTTCATAATAATGGAGGGCAACGGATGTTTGACCTCCTCGCACCGACACGTATATCATATTTTGGAGACCAAATTTGGCTCCTGAGCTCAGAAGTGTCTTTGCCTAGCAACTTAACAGCAAGCAGACATTTGTTTATCAGCGGCAATACAATCGACGTGTCTCCTTGGATTCCAAAGAACAAGAGGCGCAATACCACCGAGGAATCAATCACCATAATGGTATGTCCCATGAAGAGGAAGGACAGGTGATATATTCGGGCGCGTCATAGGCAGCCGCGCACTCCATCACTTGTGTCTGCAGACTCTTAGTTCTTCTGCTAAGTCCACCGCTCCTTCACTTTATCTTCTGCGAGCAATCTGTCCGCCTAGCATCCCCGTCCGTGCCCATTTCAATCCCGGAGCTCGGCGCTGACCCCTCAAAGTCTTTTGACCTTTTTGTCATCCCGACTTTGTTCAGTAATTGTTTCTAGGTTTGTGTAGGACATCAGAGCGGTTCGCGAGAGGAACCTCGAATTTCTACTTTTGATTTTGAGAAGACAGAACAGGGCGTCTATTTTGAGTGAGACAATGCTCCTTTTTGTTGAACGGCAGACAGACTGGCTGCTTTTGTGCTACTTTGGGAAAGCAATGCGTCGTCGGCGCTTGCAATTTGTGGGTCACATTATTTTGCGAGCAAGGAATATCTCTCACGGAAGTCAATGCTAATTTCCTGTTAGCATGTCAATGGGATTTTGCATTGATGTTAGCATTAGCACCGGAAATGTTTCTTAAAACGAGGCATGTCTTGTACTTAAATATTCTTATTTACTTATACAATAAACTCAAACTAAGATGTCATTAAACCTAAAATCGGCATCACGATTAAATTTTGACTTGACCTGGCTGAATTGAACAATCAACCGTTTGAAGCGGTAAGACCATGCTGAAATCAATTTTGCTTGTGTATTTTATCAATCAGTACTATCGATAATACATGTTTTTTTCTGCCTATTGCTTTGTAAGACCATAACAAGGTATATACGAACAAATTTATAAGGTAGTTAGTCAATAATAAAAGTCTACACACCCATGTGGAAATGCCCAGATTTTAAAAACGTTTTTTTATAAAGTAAATACTCAGACATAAATAATTCATGTGACCCGCAACCTGTGCAGTTCACTTCGCAAAAGGTCGCCAGCCAGTCCCAGGACGCCACACAGACACCGTCACCAAGTGGTCACTGATGCCACACTGCCCGCACACAAGTCAGGCGAAGGACCGACGCACCATCAGTGACCCCCAATCGGATTAAATCAGTTAAATAAACGTCAACACACACCTGTCTCCATTTACAACTGGGCTGACTTCACTTCCGATGGCAACTTGGGTCATTTGCCCGCAGCATTACAGCTAAATGCCTCTTCACCATGTTTGTTTTGAACTGTTGTGTTTTATATTCATGTCTTGAAAGCATTCAAGAGTCAAACCAATTAGTTTTTTAAGTTTTAGCTGTTTCTGTAAACTGTCTTTTTAGCAGATTCGGAACTCTTCATAATTCCTTCCACCTTGTCTAAGACCCATCTGAAGAAAAATAGCTCAAAATCATGATGCTGCCGCCACGTTTCACTATAAATATGGCACACTTTTGGTATTGAACAATGTTGTGTTTTCACCAAAACATACAATCCAATAATTAAAAAAAATAAATAAAAAATCCAAACCCGCCAAGACTAACCCTTAACCTTTGCAGGCCCAGAAATGGAAAAAAAAATGTCTCTGTTCTCGCCAGTGCTGAGCTTCACATTATGTCTATTAAATGTTTAATTGGAAGTCCCCCTCCGTTTTCACACATGCCGGGCTCCTTTCGCCGGCGCTAACGAGCTGAAATGAAAACTTAATTAGAATTGATAAGCAGCAGAACTCTCCAGTCGAGTCAAATTCGCAGCATTCCATCTGATAGCGAAATGTGAATTTGTCTTAGATTTTACACCCCTCGGCACCGTAAGATGTTCTACCTGATAACGTCAAGTCAAGTAATTAAACAGAGAGATACGATGGAGGATAAGACCAGCGGAAAAAAAAAAAAAGTCAATTACCATTGAGTTGTTCTCAAAGCAAATTGAATGTACAAAAAGGGAGCTTTTCTCTTCTGTGAAGTCATCACATTGACACCCTCGCTGTGCACATTTTGATCGACGCAGACAGTCGTTTTTAAGATGAAACAAAACACTGACTAACATGGGATCCCTTGTGTGAAGCACGCCGATGGGAGTGACTCATTGTCACGGTTTCGCAAATCGCATCTCTGGTCTTGATGGCTCACCCTTTCTTTCATGTTGGATAATGGTGGCCCCCAACAGGCCGACAAGTGCAACTGCAGGAGTCAGACTGACTCAAGTCTTTTGCGTCTTTGTGAGCTTGCTGAGCACACATGCAGGACAAAAGCAGTGATACGCCGCCAAGTCAAAGCAGGGTCTTTTATTAATTCCCGTCATGCGTCACCATAATCGTCTTGTCTGTGTTCTAATTTCATGCCCTCTTCTTATTTATTGATTTTCATTTTATTTCTGTCACATTATTTATCTATTTGTCCTCAGTCCATTACGGCATCTTTGCACATGATTGCGCTTTGGAATAAATCATGCGAGAGACATGCTGAGGTTCACTTGGACAACGAGGCGTACATCCGATTTATTGATGAGATTGTCGGTGTGTGAACACAATTAAGATCAATGTTACTGGTAATTGAGCAAATAAGTTAACTTAGTTGGGTAACCCTCGACAACCGTTGTGTTCAAAACAGGAAAAGGAGCTCAGTTGAATTTGAAATTGAAATAGAGCTATTGATGGATGGCTTTGCTAATAATAATAATAATAAAAATAAAATAATGAATACATAAATTACAATAACAATTAACAGCTGTGACCATTTTACAAAATCGCCGCCAAATAATAATGTTAATAAATGAATATTTATTCATATTTATCGATACGCTAGTATGAGAAAAATTAAAGATAAAAAAAAAAATAAACAACTGCTAAGTGATATTTGACAACAAAATTTGAATAAAAATTATACTGGTCAATGATTTTTTTGAAGTGATTCTGAAACTGTTTAAAAAAAATTCTCAATCACATCACGCTTATGTACATGAACATACATACGCAATAATCATATAATATGTAATATAGTCATCCATTTAGTTCATTATCGGTTTGGTTCAACAACAGGTGGAAAATTCTGAAAATTCATAGCTATAATTATAACGTATGGTAACAACTGTATCTCTCAAATTTTTAAAGTTCAAACTTAAGAGTAAATTTCTCAAAAACTTGCCATAAAAAACTACACATTTGAAATTCAAAAAATACATCTAAGCCATCTGAGATGAAAATTCACTCTTGACAGGTGTTTTCTATCATCAAAGTCAATAAAATGAATATCTGGGTAAACTAAATCAAATGAATATGATTCATATTTAACACGTTTACTTTTGAAATAGATGCTTCAATTCTATTGAGGGTCTTTAATGAATATCCAAGACGCTGCATTCATTTTTATTTTGTTTAACATAAACAAAATCAAATTACCATACACGTAATTAAATCCAATTTTTAATATTCTGTTAAATGAAGACGATTGTATGACATTTCTTTTCACATTGTCCCGCACGCTCCAACCCGATTTCTTTGACTATTCCTCAGGATGCCACCACATTCCTCCAATAGTGCCAAGGAGGACTTGTTTGACTCCAAAGCCGTGCAGACCTCCAATGAACCAAAAGAAAAATCTGCTGTCTCTTTTGAATTATTAATTTGTTGCTCGCTTGTGTCGTGTTTTGTGGAGGGGCATAATTAAAATCTCAGGAGCTCTCTCGCCGTCCGCGGCGGGGATTCATCTTCCCGTGGCACGTCTCCATCTGCAGCCATCCTACTCTGCATTAGCCCCCAGCTGTGCGAGCGCCTCCCCCAGCGGAGGTGCACACTCTGGAGAACAAAATACTAAATCTTCATATTCCGCATCACTTTTCTTTGTCAAGTCTAATCTCCGAGCGAGAGGCCCCGGTCGACACGAACGGCTTCTCTGGCTTTTAACGAAGGTGAGCGCGTGTGTTTTGTTGCGTTTTATGTTATTACCGCCGCTGACATTTGTTAGCGTGCCACAAAGATTGTAAATTTGGCTCTTTCATGCAATGTGACTCTCGAGAGCAGTTAAGGCTGAGAGCTTTTGATAAGCCATCACGATCCGTCTCCACTTGCAGCCCTCAGATGGAACAAATCCAAATCACAGAGACCAAAATTGACATAATGTTGTTTGTGTGGGAGAAATGTTTGTTGTGGCCCACTGGATTTTAAAATCCATTTTAGCAATATTTGTCGACATGCGCCTCACTCGTACTGCGTATGAGCAAGGGCCTAAGTCAGTCCAGGAAATAATAGAACAATTAAAAAAAACAACAACTATGAACTCGTTCATTTTTAGATGTGTGATCTGAACTTTGAACTATCTCACATTGAACAGGGGTGCCCATCTCCAGTCCTCGAGGTCCCCTATCCAGCCTGTTTTATTTGTCTCCCTCCTCCATCACACCTGATTCAAATTTTCAGTTCATCAGCAAGCCTTGCAGAAGCTTGATAACAATTTAGATCATTTGAATCGAGTGTGTTGGAGGAGGGAAACATCTAATATTGGGAGGTCCAACACCAGTCCTTGAGGGCCTCTATACAGCCTGTTTTAGTTTTCTCCCTCCTCCAGCTCACTTGATTCAAATGATCAGCTCATCAGAAGTTGGAGGAGGGAAACATAAAAAAAAAGGGGTGTTCAACTCTGGTCCTCGAGGGCCCCTCTATAGTCTATTTTAATTGTCTTCCTTCTCCAACACAATCTGATTCAAATGATAAGTTGGAGTGTCGGAGGAGGGAAACATCTAAAAGAGGAGTGCCCAACCCCGATCCTCGAGGGCTCCTATCCAGCGTGTTTTAGATGTTTCCCACCTACAACACATCAGATTCAAACGATAAGCTCAAAAAGGAGTTCTACAGGAACTTGAAAGTGATTTTGACCATTTGAATCAATTGTTTTGGAGGAGGGAAACATCTAAAAGAGGGGTGTCCAACTTTGGTCTTAGAGGGCCTTTATCCAGCCTCTTTTAATTGTCTCTCTCCTCCAACACACCTGATTCAAATGATAGATTGGGGTATTGGCGAAGGGAAACATCTAAAACATGTAGGATAGGGGCTGTTGAAGACGGCGGGACTTGGGCATCCATGGCGTAGAAGATGAACTTTCCCAACACTGGTGGCACGAATTGCACAGTGGCAAGAAAACCACACACTGTTTTCAAATTCCATTGGGATTAAATAAATCCAAAATGTACCGTGCAGAGGTATTCAGTCTCCCTCCAGAGTCTGATTTGACCAAAATCCATCTAAGTTGAAGCCCACACTGAAACTCAAGTCTTCACTGTACCTCAAATTAAACACCCGGCAATAAAACAGTCACGTAAGTCTGTAAACTTGAGATTGGAACCTGCCAACTAAACAATCCAGTATCTGGCCGGGCGATTACGCGTCCCCGCTTGGGCTCCGAGTATGCAAGATACGGATGATCCAATTGCGGCCATGCTCAATCAACCTAATTCTAGCAGGGGGGGTGGGGGGGGGACGCACGGGTCCGCTACTGCAGTGTGTGCAAGAATGGATTGGCCAACAAAGCAGCTTTAAAGGTCAGCGTTTTGCTGCCTGCGTGCCTTCCTTTGCCATCCATAAAGAGTAGCGGAGGGCAGTCTTTGCAAACAGGCTGCATGCAAATTTGTCACCAAGTACACTCGCAAACTACAGCGAGTCGGGTGGAGAGAGCGAGTTGTGCTGCCAGCACGCAAACATCCTCATATGACTTTTCTACTAATGAGGACAACCTGGATGTTTGTGTCATTTCTCGCACAAACACGAGCATGTATGCACGCCCACAGTTTTTTTTTCTTTTTTCGGAATACCTTGCTTGTGTCGTACGAGGAGCCAATTATATTATCAGCAGGGGAACCTCCACTTGACACCGCGTCGTGATGATGATGATGGTGGTTTAATGAAATAAGGTTCCGACTGTGCCCTTGACGTTTGCAAATGGCTTCGTTTCACTTTTCACTTATTTGGTTAGGTTATATTTTCAAGACATTGTTCCGACGGAGGGAGGGACAAGTCAACTAAACGACCGTGCCCACTATAATGTCCGCGCAGTCATACCGAAATGAATTAATCTCAAAAGGTCATGTGTGAAGTTAATTGATAAAGATGGAAATAAAGTAGCTTTATGAACGTAAAATATTGTTTGTTAATAATCACGGTTGAAAAAAAATATATTTTTTTTCAATTGCAGTTTATTTTATTAGTTTAAATGAACTAAAATAACCTCGAACCTTGACCTTATCCCCACCGTTGACTAACCCTAAACCCTAACCCAGACCTAAACCCGATTCAATAAAAGTGCATATTTGTCCGTCTCGTGATTTATTACAACCTTGATCTGATTTGCATATTCTTAATCATCCATCCTTAAATTTAAAAAAAATTGGATTGTGCCATGTTTGTTTGAAACAAACAACACATTCTCCATGCAGCTCATCAAACAAGAACAGCTGATGCTGAAAACTTTTTTTTTTGCTGAATTCACTCGTTTTTATGTATCTGAATCCAGATGATTTTATTGACGTGCACCCGCTGGACAAAATAAAATGGTGTTAATTCGACACATCATTTTTTTTTTTTAAGTGAGATGCTTTGAGGACAGACCAAACTTTTTTTTTCTAATCTATTTTCTGCTACAAGTGTGCAAATGATTAGTTTGAAAGTTTGCTGTGGAAATAATTGAGTTTTTAATGGAAAAATCTACATGCCAATAAATGATGCAATCTTTTAAATGAGGAAAGTCAATCGGCACTAAAGTGCAAAAGAGCACGTTGTTATTTTGTGTGTTACGTTTATTAACAGCAGGACGACGACAGCGAGTGTTGGAAGTCATAATATCCGACAAGCAAATTTTTATTTTTTTTTCCATCGTTGCTTGTTGTGCTGCGTGCCAACTCGCGCTGGATGTCGAGGGGGTTGGCTTTAATGAGATCCCCCACCAACTAACAGATGTGGTGAACCGGCTCTGTGTGAAGTTAACATCTGCGCAGAATTCGACGGTGGGGCTTTTGTGGAAAAAAAATGTCGCCAGCCTCTGTATGTGCGCGCAAAGTCGTTATCGGTGTTTATGTCGTTAGCTGTGCCGTCGCTGGACGCACGTGTTCTGAGACCGGAGGGTTGGACTTATGTCACTTTTAGACCGGGGGGGGGGGGGTCATTATGTGCGGGCAAAGGTTATTGATAAGCTGCCTGTTTTGAGGTTCTGGAATCTACTAATATGAAAGAGTTTCAAGTGGAGTTGCAAAGTAAGGTTTCAAAGGAGGGTTTAAACGAATTGAATTAGGCTTTCAAACAAGTGGTAGGGTTTCAAATTAGGGTCAGGCTTTCAAAGTGGGGTTGGAAATTCAGATTATGATTTTAAATGAAGGATATGGTTTTAGGGTAACTAAGGTTAGGGTTTCAAATTATGGTTACAAACTAGGGTTAAGGTTTGTAATTAAGGTTTCAACTAGGATTAGGAGTTCGAATGAGGCTTTCAAATTTGGGTTTCAAACTAGGGTTATAGAAGGTTTTAAAACTAAGGTTAGGGTTTCAAAATATGGATAGGGTTTTGTCATAGGGTTGCGAACTACGGTTAGGGTTTCATAGTAGGGTTTCAAACTAGGATTTGGGTTTCAAGGTAAGGTTTCAAGTCAAGGTTTGTGTTTCAAAATTGGGTTTCACAAGGGATTCAGGTTTCAAAGTTGGGTAAGGTTAAAATCAACATCCTATCTTATTCTTCTTCACCAGTCAAATTTAATGAATGAACAAAAGAATGTGCCACCATCTAGTGGTTAACAGTGGAATTACACTCAAATGTGAGACAATAAAATACGATACAAAAAAAATATATCTGTGCTATCAGGGACCACGGGAAGGGGCGGGGGGGGGATTAGTGTATCGGTACTATTCATTAATTTTTGACATTTCTGGCTGTTTGGATGCCCAGAGGCACCATGCTGCCTCTCACAGACCACTCTTGGTACTACAACAGCCTTTTGGTTTTGGCAAAAGTGACTCAAGATTATTAGGAGAGATATGTTTGTTATGTTGGGTATGTGGAGCACGCCAAACAACGCGAGCAGTTGGCTCACTCACACCGTGCGTGGTCTCTCATTGTGTGTGTGTGTGTGTGTGTGTGTGTGTGTGTGTCGGGCTTAAGAATGCGCCTTGCTCACTTGGCAGGCGTGTGAATCAGTGTGGCCGCTGCTGACTACAAAGTACTTTTTTGGTGCTGAACTGGAGGGGCGAATACCAGACAGACGGCAGGGTCAAGCCGGAAGGCTTCCAGACGCCCTTTGACATTTCGGAATTCCCTATTGTTGACGGCGATGCCACGTTTTTGCGATCATATCCACGTAGACGACGACAGAGGCACGCCGCCGAGCTTCGTTAAGTCCGATGAACCGAGCGCACCTGTCGCGACGCTCCCTTTGTTTTCTCAAGAGTTGATTTGTTTCTCACTCCCCAAATAACTGATATTGATTAAAGTGCATTTTGGAGGCTGAGGTCTGTAATTAGCCGCTCGGGACTCACGCTGATACGGAAAAATATGAAAAATCATCCCGGCATTAGAATTAAGACGAGTTTCATGTCTCATTTGAAAGAAGTGAAAACTGTTTTCGCTTTCAGGCGCGTTCCTTACACCCTAATTATTGAAATAACTAGAAAATAAACTTTGCTAACAATGGCTTCAGTGAACTTGAATAACAATGGCTTTATTACACTTTAATAACAACAACTGCTCATTGTTTGTTGTCTGGCCGCCAAATGGCCGAAATTGTTCAGACAGCAATCAGAGGAGCGGGCCTCGGTAATTGCTAATATCAGCGAGAATGTGGCGTTATCTTTTTATTTATTTTTTTTTTTTTAAAGTTGAATTAAGTAATCCAATGGAAGCCCACTTCTTTTCATTTTTTGACAACATAACCACAAACAGCCTCGTCGCTTTTTGGTCTTCATTTGAGACACAAAAGTTTTGCTCCAAACAAACAATTCTAATTAAAAAAAGTCATAATAATTCTCAGTACAGTCACTGAAAAATCTTTAATGTCACACGCAAAAAAAAAAAAAAAAAAAAGATGGGACCAAATTTGAGCATTGCAGCGAGACGTTTATTGAACGGGACAAACAGTCAAACGCGCAATTACAAAATGAAAGCACTCACAAGGAGCATGGAGAAGAGGTTAACCAAGCGGTAAAAGACCAATCTGAGCTGCAGTCAGAGCTCACCAGGCGGCGCCTTTCAGACGCGAATATGACAGTGTGTGGTTTGATGGGTTTATGTGGAATATCTGGAAAAGCTGCTTTATCTTTATTTAAAAAAATAAAATAACAACATGGTAGGTTCATTGAGGCGGATCATCTGTTTTGTCGTATTAATGTCGTTAATTACGTCAGGCAGATTTTTTCCAATATCAGTTTGAGTTTCTATGGTTATTGTCAAACATTTTCCTCTTTGCCATCGCTGGTTCTGTTTTCTTATCACCTAACGTCGGAGTTTAGGTCAAAAGTTTAAATAAGTTCTACAATATTTGCTCAAGAGAGAGACAAACGGTGTTTTGTTTTTTTTTTGTTTTTTTATAGGCAAAGAGTTAATAACAACATAAATCAAAGCGAGATGTGTTCCGCTTCTGTATTCCGTCAGACTTTATTAGATTTTTGCTTTCCGCTCTCACAGCGCAGTAAAATTCCTGCTTTTATTGCAAGTTAATGGTTTTTTTTTTCCATGTCACAATTTAAAAAGCAGTTCCCAGACTGTGATGCGCTTTCATCAAAATACGCCGAAGACGAAGAAATATATCCCACTTTACACACTCGATTTCTTGTCTTGCTGAAAACAGGGAGTTTGACTCATGTCTCGCGCAAGTGAGAGGGTGGGCGGGGCCAATGGTGAGTTACGACTACCATGATATTCGGGGGTGGAGCTTTAGCGCTGACTAGCGAGCATTTTACTTGCAACGGCAATTTTCTTATTTAATTCAATTTCAACATATGCAGACAAGTGAAATGTGTCCCCGTTCAACTTTTTCATGTATTTAATTTTGTACATTCTAACAAATAAGACAACATCCACAGGAAGGTTTGTTTGCAATCCAAAAGTAGACTCTGTCCCTGTCAAGTTACTGGAAAGTTCCGTGCTGAGCGTCACAGGCCGTTTGTCCTTGCGAGCAATTCCGCAAATGCGAGCTGCACGGAGAAATACTGCAGAGCGCCGCTAAATCCACTCAGGTCAATCCGAATGACAAATGCTGCGGCTGCCCGCGGGCTCATTTATCAGCATTAAGTCAAATCAGGACGAGATAGAGGCAGGTACCGGAGGCTTGTGGTGAGTGTGTGTTGGTTGTTTAGCTAGCGTGTGCATCCGAGCGACAGATGCACTTAAAAACAGACGTCAGTAGATGAAGACTCGACTCGAGCGCCCGACACAACTTGAAGGGCCAAACTTCTTCCTGCATGTTCTTCCGTACTCGTCGATAGCGTTGTTGTACCTGACAGGGCAACTCACAATGTTGGAGTAGAATTACAACTGTGCTTCTCAATTATTTTTTTGTTACCCCCACCTTCCCCCCCTCGCAAAGGGAAAACAATTTGCACCCCCTCCCCTCTCCCCCACTCTCCGCCAACTATAAATAATAGCATTTTTGTTGCAAAACAAACCTACACCGTAGAGTTAATACTCGCAATGAGAGCGCCACTGCCACCTACTGGAGTGGAGGTGCAATTACACTTTATTGTAGTATAGCGGGAAATAAGCATGTTCCCCAGGGTCAGCATCGCACCGATCCCGCCTAACTATTTGAGAAGCACTGCGTTAGCACTAGCATAAATGTTGGCATTTAAGTTTTGTCGCATTATGTGGATTCTGCGTTTAAAAAATACTATATATTTTTGCGGTCCTGCCCAAGGCTCTAAAACATCTCCCGGGTTGCGATTCAAGTTGGCTAACCAGCAGGCTAACAGCTTTGGATGCTAACCCACCGGCTAATGCTACTTCTAAAGCGTCCGAGAGGTGAGCTTTGACGAACATACTCTTTGCACAAAACGAGCTGGCTGTACGTACGCCCCGAAAAAACTCACCTCCAATCCCCGTCATAGCACCAACGTAGCAGCATTCACTTTTGTAACACATACGTCACTTTTCACAGGTGGTCAACAAACAACATTGACCAATTTGCATTCACCAGAGTGCCTTAAATGATGTTTCTCATTTGGAGAGGGGAGTGAAAAAGCAAACATAACCAATTATTCCGTACCGCATCTTTCATTTAATTACCTTGCCTTTATTGAGAAGCAGTAATTGAATTAAAACAATCAGAAAAGCAAAACTGATTCGTTGTATTCGTCTGACACAGATTTATTGCTGTTGTCCTTTAACACTCCAAAGCCACGCTCGCACACACACACACACACACACACACATGAAAGTTAAAATGAAAGTTTCAAGGCAGATTTGTTAGTGGGTGTGGCCGTGGGTGGACGTGATCTGAGAAGGTGCCGTGTTTCATTTTGCACTTTAAAACTATTCTTTGTAGATTTTTTTGGGCCTCCTCACAGGAAATATAATGAAGAAAACCGCAATGGGTTATTTTACAGTTTCAAACCATTTTTTTTCCTGCCTCCCGTTTATTTGGAGTGTAATTTCACCGTTGGCCACTAAGTGGCGCCACACTGTTATGCTTGCCAACGTATAAATCAAAACGAAGACGAGTGAAACCAGGAAATATCAAATGCTCTTCAATCCTGCTTTTTACACCAACAGAAAGTTGTCGGTTCATTTTATGACGTACGCTTTGGACATGATTAGAGAAGTTTATTGTGAGGTGATAAGTTGACTTGGTTTTCGCCTATTGCGAGTGTGTCGGGAACATATCTTATGCGATGAACCGATTCCGAAAGCGGATGGATGGTTTCATTTTACGCTGGTTATCTCATCGTTTTTGCAAGACTATTTGTCCGCTGCAAAGACTGCCGAGGGCCTTGCTTGTAAATACGCATCATGTCCGTCTGGCCAAGCGCTGTTTAGCCTCTGCAGTAATAGATGTCCGATGATCATTGTGCACTAAAACCCGTCAGTGTTTGACTTAGCGCTCTTCGGACATCGCCCTGCAGAAGAGCAGCGATAAAACAGAGCGCTCATCTTTTGACCCCGCATTGCCCCTTGCGGCCAGCGCCGGGAGAATAAATCATGCCGACTTGGTCCTTTCACACACGCCGGACAGCTGCTGAAATATTCCAGACGTCTAGGAGGAGGCTGTACAAGGGGGGGGGGGGGGGTTCAAGAGTCAAACCTCGCCGAGGAGTAGGTCAACTCGCCCGATCAGGTAGAGAGCAGAGAGCGTTGGTGCGCAAACACACAATGGTACTGACGCGTTTGCGGGTCATGTCAACCTCAGCTCGCGTGATGTTTGGATGAATGGGGATCACATGGAAAATTGACTTTTCAAAGACAACAACGAAATGAAGCGATTAAGCGTGATGCCTGAGATGACGACAGCATTTTGAAAACTTTAGTGTTGTGTGTACGTGGTCCACGGACCCGTCGACAAAACAACCCAACAGTGCTAATGGAAACTCATTTCTTGAAAGTAACACAGCTTATGTAAATGAAGCATTACTCTCCGGAGAGCTTTTGCGGAACATTGCAATAATTGCCATTATGGTAAAAGGAAAATTTGCCCGACAAGTTTCTCGTGATGCAAACGTATATATTAGATGCGGTATCTGGGTCAGGTCCGTCCGTGTAAGCTTCCGCCGGGAGAACTGCAAGACATCAACTGAAGTGAGCGGGAGACAAATTTTCCGAATATCTTCTTCCGCTGCTGCTTACAGTTGCACGGTGGGACCCGATAATCCAACTCTTGCAGCTTTGCCTGTCTCACAGGTGCACGCTCATGCGAGGAAAAGTCAGCCGTGGAAAACTTGCACTACCTCCAGCCCTCGTGTCACCGGCCTGTTAAGAGTTTAATCATGGCGGCCCGAGCGTTTTTGGAGCACATTGCCTTCTTGGCTGGCCATCCTGCAACACGGGAACGCTGCGCCACAGACTGTCTCTTGTGGGGGAGGGGGGTGATTTTTAACGGTGCACCAACCCCAGCGAGCGCTCCCAAAGCTGAGAGCGCGCGTGATGGATGTTCTTATCGCTCGGTGCATTCGGTCCAGGTGCCTGCACAGCGGGAGTGGAAACGGGGGAGATAGCGCAAAAGCTCTTCTGTTTTATGCCCTAGTAGCTTCCCCTCGCTGGCAGATGGGAAAAAAAAGAGCAGTGGAGTGTTGTGGAGGGGGGGGTCCAGTCCCTGTCAACTTTTGGCTAAACTACTTCTAAAATGGCCTAACATAATCAAGAAATCATGATCATATTCTTCACATTGACGTTATATTATAGCCTAGTGTTGAATTTTTAGGTAAGAGTTTTTATCCAATCAGAATTCAGCTAACTTGTGTTGCCAGGCAGATTTCATAATTCCAGTAGCATGCATTCTTCGTCCAAAGCCTTCAGATTGAATCATGCGGGCATCTGTTCAGTGTGAGCAAAGGGTGCTTTTACATTTAATTGACAGTTGCAATAGCCAATCAGATCCTCCTCGCTGGCCTTACGTTGAAGGTGATGAACGCGTCATCTGATTGGATCCTCACTCGTGAGGCGGCCGCGTTATGCGGAATCAACACACCCGCAAGTCGTAACTGTTTGAAAATCTAAAATATATCCTTGCTTTTTTTAAACTACAATGGCGGAAGGAGGGAAACGTGTGGATTGAATTGAGATACGCTTGCGACGCCATTTTTAAGACGGACCTTTTAAGAGAAGCTAGGTTGTCCAACAGTCTTTCTGTATATTATTTCTCGGACAAAGTGCAACTTCACCGAAGGCCTACGTGTGAAATGCACAGCAGAGAGGGGTTAAACTAAAAAATACCGTCCATGTTGGCAACACTGACTGCTTAAAAACTAGCTTGTCCCTCTTCGCCGCCATATTGTTCGTGTGAGCGGTGCACGTCAGCAGCAGGGATGGCTTTTTTTAATCGATTAATCGCCCGACCCCCGGAAGAAAGTTATTCATACTTCACTGGAAGCTGTTTTTATCATACCGTCCCCTTCCATTAATTTCAACAAGTTATTTTCTTTGACCTTGGGAGACATAAAAGGAAAAAAAAAAGAAAAGTTCTGGAAATCTCTAGTGTTGTGTTTCTGGTTGCCTTTTGAATGATGTGAATGTGGCTTCATTGTATGCGAGTATGAATGTCCTGCTTTCATTCTGGTCTCTTGCGAAAAATGCAATGTGCCGTAACACGGCAAGGATGGCGTCCGCATCGTTCAGGCGCAAGAATGGACTGCTGGAGTTTTGACGAATTGTCGACAGGTTTCCTCACATTTCCTTTCATTTCAAAAGTCTGCAAATGCAACTGCAAAGAAATCTGCTACTTTGTACACAAGTATATTTTGTTTTTGGTCCCAAGTGTGTGGAAATATTTTACTAAAAAAAAAAAAAAATTCTAATTCGTAGCACGGTCACTCGCAAAATCTCGGAACGGTGCAGAGATCGCAGCCGGAGGGCAGGGGACTGACTGTCAAAAAAGGGTCAAGTGCCCAGCTCTGCGAATCCCATAAAACAGAAATTCATATTTCTGTATTTCGGACATTCTAAACCAGCTGTGGGCAAACTACGGCCCAGGGGCCACATGCGGCCCGTTAAACGTTTTAATCCGGCCCGCTGAACTTGACAAAAATTAGATGAATGAACCTTGTTAATGTTTTCTTTTTTAAATACTGTGGTGTATCAAAGACATATCTTTTGTTGTAATGCTTTTGTTCACTTTCATTTCAAATTATTTATTTATTTTTTTTCTCCGGTGAGGTGAGGTGACCAAAACACTCTATCCGTCTGCTCCTGGTCCGGCCCCTCTGTCCAATTTTCGAACCCATTGTGGCCCACCAATCAAAAAGTTTGCCCACCACTGCTGGAGAACGTCAAGCGGTATTTTCAAATTATTCTTTGATTAAAACAAATGCTTTTAATAGTAAAATGTTTTTTTTTCCTGACTAATCAAGAGTGCATTACTTGTACTATAAAATTCAGCTAAATTGTCATGACAACCGGTGGCTTCACTCGCAAAAGACTTGGTTATGCCATCGTTTTTTTTGGGTTTTTTTCCCCTGCTATCTCTTTTAGCACGCTGCCCTGCTGAGGTGCCCTCATTTAAGGCTTCACACTGTTAGTTATTGGAGTGCTTTAAAAAGAAAATATGCTTGTGCCCATCTTTGATTTGCGAGGACCTCCTTTTGTCACCCGGCTTTGTGCTTCTCTGATAAGCACCCGTACTGAACCAGGCAGGAGCGCGAGGTTCTGCGCTAGTTTGTGCTTATTTCCTCCCGTTTGGACCGAGTCACCGGGCATGATCAAACGACGCCTCATATGGACTAAAGCACAATAAATCCAATCAGCAGCTCAAGCTTGGGTACAAAGAGCCGAATGGGCTTCAGCCCTTCTCCCGACGCTCGCCCTGCCTGAAAGCGCTCAGTCGGTGACGGGGTGAGTCACTTTTATAATAAGCTTTGCAAACGAACGGGCAGCAGGTGAGACAGAAGCATTAAGGGAGGACTTGACTCCAATAAACATGCAATGACATCCCAAATGTGTTTTTTTTTGGCTCCTTAGCACACTTTAATCGCTTGTCGGGCTGCGTGGTTACGACTGCAAGATAGTGATGTCAACGCAAGGTTCGAGGTAAATGGTTTTCGCATCTCACTTGGCCAGTCAAAATGCGCATTTTGGGACTCAAGAAAATAATTGCATATAATTTTCAGCAGAATAGTCAAATGATGAAATATTTGATAACTGCCGTCTTACATTCAACATCCCGGTTATATTGTTGGATTTTTATTGTTTGATAAAACAACTTTGCGTCAGGTCCCTGAGATTAATCTGCATAAAAAAGAAATTAATTAATTAATTAATTTTTTTAAAAATGAATTAAAAAAAATATTTGCTCCTCAAATGACATAATTGATAAGCAAAATTGCTCGTGTTTTTTTTTTTTTTTAAATAGATGCCAAAAAGCTCATGTGTGATGATTAATTGATAAAGACAAAAATTTTTTTTATTAATGTAAGGTGTGGTTTCATTTTATTTATTTTATTTTAAAGCATTTTCATTTTTAGTCGTAATTGGTCACCTTGAGAACTTTTCCGATTTCTCTTTGGAGATTTGGTCGTTAATTCAAATGAGTCATTACTTTAAGTCTCCATCACTAAATAACGAGACATTCCCGCTTTTTTTTTTTTTTCAAATTGCGTTCACTTGCACGCATGCATGCCCGCTTTCACGAGCCTGTTCTTAGCTGCTAATTACTTGAAATAGAAGAAGAAAAAAAAAATCCTTTGGGGCACAAATTTTATCCAGTGTCTGATGAGCAGAAATTACATCTCTAATGGAATGGAAGAGTGGTGTAAATTGAAGAAATGACACTTATTTTTTTATTTTTTTTTTCCCCCACTTGCCGTCAGCCCAGAATTAGATTTTTAATTTGGCCCACACGCGCTCATAATGGAGTGTGCTAAGCTTTCTTTGGCACCTTTCTTAATGGCCTCTGGCTTTTCTTACGCCTGCTGGGCGCCTGCTGTATCCATTTTCAGCTCCACTGGGCCGTCCTTTTGGGGTGGAGTAGGAATATGACGGCGAAAGTGAGTAAACTCCAATCCAACCCTACGGATGGAACGACCGTTCTTAAGGCAGTAACGCTGGTTTCCTGCTGTTCTGAATTGATGAGTTGTAGTATTCCTCAAACTCTTGGAAAACTCCATTGCAATTGGTCGAAAATGTCCTTTCTGTTTTAGAACCTGAGGCGAGTTCACTTCTGCCATAGAAATAAACAAGTTCATGGAGGAATCTTTTTTTTTTTTTCTTTTTTAACGCCTCTGTATTTGCAGAATTTTCTCCTTTTCAGGAAACGAGGCCTCAAGGAGGTTTTCGTGTCACGATGCCCTCACCAAAAATAAATAAATAAATTAAAAAAAAAAAAAAAACGGATGAAATTTGAATGTACCGCAAATGTTTCTCAGGGAGTTTTATACGGCCAGATTCATAGGTTAGCCTTTCTTACCTTTCGAGTCAAAATGAGGACTAAACTTCATGATTGAATTTTCCTCTGAATTAGTCAAACAACGCCATGACCCCTGTCCCGAAAAATACTCTACAGTTTAATCAGGCATGAGTAAACATGGAAGGATATCTATTCGTTGCAGATCTGATTGGCTAGATCGGATCAGCGGATATTTTGTGCATGCGTGTTCCCGTGCGTGTTTCTAAGTGCAGTGTGAAAAGGCTTTAAATGTCAGTGTGCCCTTTGATTGGCGGTTGACCAATCCAGGATGTAGTCTAAAATCATCTGTGATTAGCAACTCTGAAAAGGATAAAAGGCATATCAAATGCATGGATGGGCTTCTCGAAGTGTGACGTATTTAAAAAAAAAAAAAAATTAACAAGATTCGAGAGGTGAAGCAGTGCACATGCCAGTATGTTGTCTCTTAACAAAGTGACATATCCATTTACTCTCGTGGCACGCAGATGGCTGCGTTTCCAAATCTCAAAGAAATAACCTTCCATCTTTTACTCAAATATTGTGACGTACCCTTGGAGAGAACTTTGGTGTCAAGCATCCCTTCTTCCCTTTTTTTTTTGTGAGTGCCTCAGTGTGCTCTCCTCTCACTCTAAATGATCGTCTTGGACTTTTTTCGACAGACGCTCAAGAGGAACCGCTTAAAAAAAATAAATAAATAATAATAATAATAATACAGCCTTGATGTTCAGAAGTGGTCGTGCAGACTTGTTTGCTCGGAGCGTGCAACAGCCTGCGCTGAGCAGGCCTCACTCCCCGCTGCGCAAGAAGCAATCAGTCGTTGCGTAAGAGTTCTTTAAGAAAAGCCCGCGAGCTCGCTGAGGCCGTCCAACTGGAGTTAGCATTTCCACTGACACGCTTCTCTATCTCCAACATGTCTCCGACATATTGTCAACACTGTTACGGTTCGAGCGCGCGAGGCAACCAGGCTGAGCTTAGCGTTTAATAGCGCTCTTCGTACGTTACAGCCGCTTTTAGAATCTATTCCACCTGAGCGGGCTTACTCAAATCCTTTCATTGTCAATAACCGTGAGCACCAGAAGAAACTTGTTGTGCGCAACGTTCGCCTCCTCCCTTCTCGGCTTATCTGTCAGATTTGCCCAAAGACGAAAGCGAAAAGAAAGGACAAGGTGCAGCCGCTGAAGTTGAAAATAAATAGATGCGGCGCCCATGGGAGGAGAGTTGCCAAGAACTTGAGAGTGCGCTTCAAGAGGCCAAAACTAATGGCCCCACAGGTCACGCTTGCGTTTGTGTTTGCAGAGGAAGTTGAAAATGTCATACAAATGATTTTATTTTTAAAGGCGACTCAAAATAAGTAGCCATAGCTGTATCATTTATTATATACAATGTTTAACTTTTAATTATTCTACCGGTCACGACACGCCACTGGCATTGATACTGTAATTGAACAATCTTAAATTATTTGTAGTAAATTTTCAGTCCAATGAAGTTGGATCATTTCAATACTTGCAGTCAACATTCAGTCACTGGGTGCATCAGCCAATCAAAACGAAAAAAAAAAAAAAAAAGTTCTTCATCAGTCAGAATTCATCCTGGATTAAGGATTTGTACCATGATTTATTTTATTTTATTTATTTTTTTTTTTTTTAAACGTGACCTGGAATGGCAGCGTTTGCAGCGCAGGCGGACGCTTACACTCATTGAGCGAGTATGGCCTAGTCTGGAAACGAAGAATTTGTGAAATTCCATTTTTTTTTTCAAAAAAATCCTTTAGAAATGAACACATTTGGAACAATCATACAGTGCAAGGTCGAGGGCAGCCTCATCAAAGCATGCTTCATATATCGCAACATTTTATTTATTTATTTTTTTACGGAGCTAATAATGGAAATAGAAAGACACTCGCCGTCATAAAACCTTTAATGATTTTTTTTTTAAATTTCTTGTAAGTTAAATAAAGTCCTTCGTCTCTTTTTTCTGTGAGCAAAAATCAAATTTAGCCTCCAATTAAAATGCCGTACTGATGAATAATTACCTTTGAAGCAAACCAGTCTACAAAAAAGGTTTTCCGCAATCCGGACTGAAACGTTTTTGTTCATTTTGCCAACACCAACTATGAGCCCGATGACCCTCGCCAATATATCGAAAGCCGTCCACAGTCACGGCGACGCAATGTTGAGCCGAATAAATTCAGCTGCTTTGTGCACAAAAGGAGCGTTACATTCCGCAGATACAGCGCCCATTTTTTTTTTTGTCGCATTGAGAATTACCTGCAGCAAATGAAAGCTCGGGAGGGGTTGAGGGAGATAAAGTGTGAGTGGGCGAAAATAGGAACGCGCCCGTCGCTTGCCGATTTGTTATGCGAAATAACCGTCCATTATCTCGCCGGGCCAGGATGGTTTGGCGCTGTGAGGGGAATGCTCAGGCCTATCTGTGTTTATTTGGTGTGTGCGTGTGTGTGTGTGTGTGTGAGTCTCACATGTAATTAACAGAAACGGTTGGCTCATTAGGCACGCTTGTGCTGTTACGCAATCATTATTTCCGTATTGATCACCCGGACATCCCCGCTCGCCGGACTTCTGACATGCTACGCTTCCATCACGCCACCCACCTTCACCATATTTCTAGAACTGTGATTAGCTGTAAGTGCAAGCCAACATCATTAGCATCCCCCCCCCCCCCCCTTGCCTCCCTTTCGAGCAAACAGCCATGCGTGGTAATAACGGCGCTCCCAGTTTGAAGCGACGGGTACTTAGAGCCAAGGACGGCGCAAGTGAAACACACAGCGCAGGAGTAAAGGTTGACAGTTTAAAATGACAATGAAAAATGTGCGCGGCGAAAGAATGGGGGAGGGGGGGGGGAGGGGTGTTGGCTGAGCACAGTGCACAACGTGGAATGCAGGCAATAATGTCACCTTGGAATAATTCCAGTGTGATTAAATGAACAGCCCAGCCGTGTTTCTCTGTGATGCCAGTACGCGGGAATAGTCAATAAAATGGAATCCCAAGTACATACCTGTCCACGAGTACAGGCTTGAGATTGCTGGTACCTCGTACCTCAAAGGAATACTGGGAGAAATTGTGAAAAGCAATTGGAAAAAGATTCCGAGGTCGCTAATTTCCCCTGCGGATGTGCAGTAGTTAAAGGTGACAAATTATACACTTTTTTTTAAAAATTTTTTTACCATTTAAAAGCGTTCCCAGGTGTCTTAATAATATGCCTGAGACATGATTTCAGCAAAAGACCCAAAGGATGAAAAATTATAATACAATTTACATCCTATTTCTTGTCTTGCTGTTTGAGGTCATTCTCGTATACTGTATGCTCGCCTCGGAGGAAAATCAGACTTTCGTTAGCTTGTACGGTAAAATTAAAAAAATAATTAATAATAAATAATTCATGAATAATAACACTAATATTATTATTAATAATAATAAAGTTTGGGTGAACTCCAAATTTCAAAGCCAGAAATTTCAACAAAGTTTTGCTGTTGTGAAAATTGACCCCCAACTTATTGAGATTGTCGCTGTCCAAATTATTTTTTTTCACAAATCAATCCTAATGGTCTGTCCCCCCTTCGTCTATAATTTTGAGGCAGTTTTAGCCAAACTAAGCTCTGAAAATAGCTTGGAAATTAATACACAGCCGCTCTTGAGAATGTTGTGTGGCAAAACTACTTCGATTTCCTCGTTCTGCAGAAGCTGTGTAGCGTGATTGTCGCCCTCAAACTGGGCGGATTTTTTTTGGTTTGTTTTTTTGTGGGACATTGAGTGAAAATAGTAAGCTTCATTGTCTTAGGTTGGCTTGTTGGTTTAAAATCGTTCCCTGTGATGCTCCTTCAGGGTGTCACGGCAGCAAGTGAGTCATTTAGAAATAAATAATGTCAACAATTGTAAAAGTAACTTATAATTTTAAGTTTTTCCAACTCAAAGAGGAAGTAAACTCCAAAAAAAAAAAAAGTTGACAAAACAGCCGCCCCCTGAAATATACAAAACCAACTGAAGTTTACAGCTTCACTCACATCCCACAAACGCAATATTAATCAGAATATCGTGTTTAGACTAGCGGGGCCGCAAAGAAAATTCGGCTAGCCGAGCTGCCGAGTCATTGGCAGACAAACTTTGTGTGGGGGCGGTTATTATGCAAAATATCTGACATCCCAATTTGGCAAAATAAGTTTTAATAATGGAGACAGTTGTCTTGTTTCCGTGGTTTTGTCTGGAAAACAAATGAGCCAAATTGAGTGCGCTCAAAGCTATCGCTTGTTACACCAGCGCGCTTGAGCTTGTCAGCTGCGATCGGAGCAAACGCAACACACTCATGCGTTATGCAGGAGAAAGACGAGCGCTGTGATGATGATGATGATGAACGCATTCGGGCTCCATTATTAGCAACAATCCACAACTCGGGTGTGTTTTGTCAGCTATAATGACTCCATGCTCGTCTTTTGAGAAGACAGACATGACAGTTTGCGTAAACAGTGTGCTTAGGAGTCTGCAGCAGGCCTGTCACGACAATCAAAACTTGCATCAGCCCGGACCACGCAAATCAAGATGGCTGGGAAAATGTTCCATTAACTCATTTAGTGCCATTGACGGCTAAAGACGTCAAAGAGGTTTTTTTTGTTTTGTTTATTACACGGATGGTAGTGAATGCGTTAAATATGCTCTCCGTGAGATGTTTTTTTTTTTTTTTTGACTGTAACACTGACTTGGCGGTGATTTAATTAAGCCAAGGGGCACACGTGATGACATGCAACCTTCATTTGCCACTTGCTGCCGATGGTCACAGCCTCCGAAAAACGCGTCTGGGAAATAAACATCATTTATATTAATAAACGTAGCGTATTTGTCAGCCTCAAGCGTATTGTGTATGCGGATGGCATTAGGCCCTCGTCACTTAGTTTGATAATGGAACGTTATAAAAGAATTATTCGCATGAATAATGAACATCTCCTTGTGTATTTTAGATGAGCAACACTTTGAAGTGGAATTTTCTATTCACCGGCTCCAACGTGTGCTCCTCGTGAACGCGGAAGCTTGTCGTTCGCAGGTGAAATCAAGCGTTTAAGAGCACTCTGGTATGTTTCTCGGCGGCGGGAAGCAGATTATCTCCTGAAGGTTTTACTTACACTTCTCAAACAACCTTGCTCTTTAGTATTCAGGTTATTAACAGGAACGATTTTATGACTGGAAAAATGCTTCTTCGATCACACTTTTTTTTTTTTCCGCACTCCATTTCTTGAGTCATATTAGAAGACCTTGATTCGCAATGATGATGTTATGCGCTTTCTGTTTTCGGCCTTTCTAAATGAAAATTGAGTGAACGTTGTCAATCCAATTATATCCTGATCCATTCAGCGATTCATTTGGTGAAATAAAATCGAGTGAATTCAACAAACTTTTTTCAGTGCACGTCAATAATCCCGTCTCGTCATGCCATGTCCTTATAAATGAAATTACAGCCGTCACTTTCTTGGCTTCGTAAAAAGCAGGATTGAAGAGATTTGAACATTCAGTAATCCGCGGCAAAAACTAGACTGAGCTAGAAATGCTTCCTGTTTTCAGTCTTTGCTCAAATTGTCAACCACAATAATATGCCTCCATCTAGTGGCCAATGGTGGAATCACTCCCAAAACAAACAGGATGTAAATTATGCAAAAAATAAAAATAAAAAATGTCATCCTTCATTGGAGTTGGATTTATTGTATTTCTTTACATCATCTTTTATTATGATCATATCATAAACAGCATTTCAAGTAACTACGATTAAATGGTCAAGTGCTCACGGAACGAAGTCCAGCGACTAAGTGTATTTCCAATTTTAGCATTTTGCACCACTGGTAATAGAAAACAATAAATTAAGTCAGCCAATACCCCGATACAAATCATGTGACACATTTTACCTTTGGATAAAGCAAGCCTACAATAAAAAAAATCATGTTGTTGATACAATAATTAGGCCCACAGGGATCTCACGTGCACAAACAAGCAGTGTTGTCTTTTCACTTTTATTGGTTCATTAGTTTGTTTTGTTTTATTTTTTTTTTCTTCCCACTACTCCTACCCGGACCCGCTAAAGCCTGTGTTATCGTAAATTAATAATGTTGTTTACCAACTCGTCAAACCTCGGGAACGTGATTCTCGATTTGGATCAATCGAAAAGAGTTTCCACTCGCACGGGCTCGAATATCTCGACACCTCCGTTGTGTGACGTAACCAAATTTTGTTTACAATTAGTGCTTGACATGCCCGTGATCTATCTTACTGCCACCAATGTGATATAATGTGAAGGTGAAATTGCTGCATGTATTAATTTCTTCTTCTTTTCTTTTTTTTTAATCAGGGAATCAATCATGAATTAACTGTAGCTCTGCAGCAAACTTTGATGAGAGGCACTCTAAATCAGGACTGTATGAGTTATGGCAAGGTCCACCGATGGAGGTCACTGATAAGAAACGTTATCACACAAGCTGTCACCCATGGCAGCCATTTGCTGTTGGTAATTAATCACCGGCACAGGCTAATACGTTCATTCCACCTAAAAGGGATTCGTCGTCTTGGACCCTCCAAAGGTCAAATTCCAAAAGCGGCTTTGACTTTTGGAGACCTGCGTTTGTAGGATGTCAATATGAGTTCAAGCAATTGCTACCACAATCGACTGGCTTAAAGATCTTTAAAGTGGAAGCGGGACTTGATTAAAAATGAATTAGAGGCGATGTTTAATCATCGTATTTAATCGAGTGAAAACATCGGCCACAGGAAGCTAGTTTTTTTTTTTTTTTTTGCGTAAGTACAAATCGGTCAACAAGTAGATGTGATCTTAAAGAAAAATTGCTGCTGTTCTACTTCAATTTAAAAAGAAGACGTCATTTGTGGACTAGTACTCGATCAATGCTAACGATAACGAAATGTTTTTCAACAAAGTATTATCAGTCTGACTTCATCTGCACCGGCAATTCAAAGAAAGAGACAGGTTGAAAAAAAAAAAAATCTGACTGACGATTTCTGCCCCCTCATATCGTAACTGAAACAAACGAGCTTTTTTTTTTGTTTTTTTTTGTACGAGTTGATGCTAACGTTAGCTCGTTTGCTATTCGTGTTCGATACACGTTTTGCATGAATGTAATCGTGTAGGACCGAAGTGCTGCTGAAATAAGCAAAGTCATTATCGGTGTGACAGGAATTTGGGGAGCGGAGAAAAGTTCACGTTCGATTTTTTTTTTCTTATTTTAAATGAACACATTAAACTCCTGGCCCTACTTTAAAAATACCTCCGTACAACGAGTACGCTCAGACTGTCTAGACATATTTAATACGTCTGAAAGAAGGATTCTAAAACATGCAGTGATTCATTCCTCGTTGTGGGAATTGCAAATGACATCGCTTTGATTTGACCTCTCTGAGGTGAGGATTGAAGGTCAGAGGAGAGGAAAGACGGTGGAATGTTCATGCATCGATTTTTCTTTCCTTCCCTCACTCCTTTATCTGCCACTCAAGATGGATCGAGGGGGCGTTTGGTGACTGGGACACGGTGTGTCAGTCAGTCAGGAAAAAAAGCACAAGAAGAATTTGGAAATCCTGGGGGGGATAAAAAAACAAACAGTCATCGCAAGTGCGTTTTGGTGAAAAAGCAACATCTGCTGTCTTGGTCTTGAATTTTGACACCTCCGTCAGTAGAATGACATTGTGGGCTCGTTTTTGCCTACATTGGATCAAATCTGCACTCGTCTGTAACTTGCCTGGGAAATAACGCGCTTGTAAATGTCATACTTGTCGCTGGATGAAATGATTGAATGGCGCGCATTAAGCAGAGTACACGGCGATTATTTATTAGTTTACAACGTTAGTGATATCTGTCAATTAATCGGAAAAAAAATATTTTAAAGTGAAAGTCCATCCTTTTGTTGAAAAACAGGACATTATTTCAGAAAATGGACGGATCTCTAAGCAATTGATCAATATTTGTCGAATAATTTGATCATCGTTTAGTTGCCGATTAATCGTTACGCCTCTAATTAATTTACACTATCCACTAAAAAAAGTTCCATCCAAACCTGCGGAGTTTGCTGCTGTGAGTCTTTCCTATCGACAATTCCATACGCCCACTCTGTTGAATCCGATTTTGACTGGCGTATATCTCGGGGCTGCCAATATTTGGGGAAAACAATCCGAATGTGCTCGTTGGAACTTGTTTTGGCGCAAGCACGCATTTTGGGGTGCCAGCTGCATGACGTACGGCGGGTCAAAGCCTCATCGTCATTTGTGGTCTATTTGTGTTTCTGTTGGCTGCATTGTGAGGTGCGCAACCTTCTGATAGGAGAGTGCTGGGCCAAGACTGGCAAAAAAATCGATATATTTTATTTCCCGAGCGATCTTAGTGCATGAAAGGAATCTGGGTTTGAGCTGTTGCATCCAAGCCAGTGGTCCCCAACCACCGGTCCGGGGGCCACGGTGGGCTGTACATAAGGAAGAAAAATAAACTTGCAGTACTTGCGGTTTATTTATTTATTTATTTTATTTGTGTGTAGCCTGTGAACATGCATTCATATCACAGAAGGATTTTTACTCCTCTATCTGGCTGTGTTGTCATTTACTTTTCGACCTGCTCCCTTGTTATGGATGGGATTGTTCGCCCAATCACCTTGCGAGTTATTTTCAGCACCTCCCCCTTTTTATCAGCTCTTCCCCAGATGGAATTGTAAAGCAACCCCCCCCCAATCTGTGAAACCAACCATCTGGTGCATCATGTTAGTGAATCGTGGCCTTTTTGTCCGCAATTGTACACAGCTTTTGTTCCCGGCAGCCAGAGACAAGATCCGGCCGGGGCCTCTGCTTCCACTTCCAGCAACATCCCTTATTCAAAGCCTAGACTGAGCTGGGAGAAACCTTGAAATTCAAATGTGCAACCAGCCAATTAAACTCCACACGTCGTCTGCGTGGTTATCCGACCACGACCCCCCGTGTGAGACGACAGGTTGTCGTCTCAGCCTCAAAGTGCAGCCAGAGAAGGCAAAGCGGCAAGTCGCGCAGAAGGTGGTCTATAGATCCTCACGGCAGGGGGAACACGCTGAGGCCGGCTGACTTAAAACCTGACATCGAGCTCCGGATTCAACTCGCAAGCCCACACACCGCTTTTTTTTTTTCCACTTCTCTTGTTCAGCAGGTGAAAGACACCTTTCACTTTGAGGAAAATATTTTATCTGCTCTTGTGATTCTGAGAAGGCACACTGTGAACCGTTTAGTCTTCTCACCGCCCTTCTGACATGTCTGTTATTGCCTCTAATCTTTTTGTCAGCTGCGCTTTTTGGTTTGAAGTTTGTCTTGTTATAATCCTTCCAGTGCTCTTTTTGAAGTATTCCGAAGTCCTTAGTGCAGTGGCTCTCCAAGTATTTACCAAGTACCACCTCAAAGAAAAATCTTTAGCTCTCAAAGAAACCACCAGAAAAGACAACATTAAAATAGAGCGTCGTCGTCGATATTCTAAAAAAATTTTGTACGGCACAGTTTACACAAATACGGTAAAACGAAAAACTCTACCTGCTGTCGGTAATTATTCTGTTCAAAGACGGTGTACTTAAAAGTTAAATACAACTGAACTGTACTTAAAATCTGCATTGTACTGAAACTCCCAAAAAAATATTTTAGGCTTCTAGATTTTTACAAGCTTTGATGTGATTTCCCATTTTAAAGGCTGTGCATTTTATTTGTATTTATTTTTTTTTTTTTTTGGCATACCACTAGTCAGTACTCACCGTCGTTTTGGTGTAGCGTGCGATGTCTGGGGGGGGCGTGTTCGGCCGATGCAACATCATAGAATCGGGTCGAGGTGAGCACTGTGATTTCCTGTTAGCCAGCGAATCAGGGCACTGGACAAGAACTGGAAGTGACAAAAATGGGGAAAAAGCTGAAAATTGAAGCTATTTCTTAAGAACTAAATGAACTTTGATCCTTTGCACATTTCTATGGTCATAATTGCTGGCTGGACAGAAGAGCGCGACGATGAAGTAATTACACTCGTTCACAAAAAAAAAAAAAAAAGAAAAAAAAACGCCGTTATTGGACATCACCGTCAAAGGCTATGCATTGACTATCGCCACCGATGGCGTGGAGGGGTACTACATCTCAAGCATGCGCAGAAAGTCCAGAGTTGTCGGCGTCTCTGTCGGCTTTTGCGGTGTGTTCTTTGGTCATTTTGCGGTCCGACGTGTCAACTTTTATGCCGACGAGACATTTGGCAACGACGGCGAATAGGTGTGATGAGGCAGACCATTGGTGGAGGGGTACTGGCTCATGGATGATGACGCATGATGAGAAACAGTTGGTGCGAATAGAAAAGTGCAACTCAGTTCATTGGAATGTCGCGTTTAAATTTTAAGGGTTAATATTGAATGGGCTGGCCGATTAATCCCTCGGGCTCTACTCCAAACGTTCCTTCTCTCGTCAATAAAGTTTTTATGATTGGTGCTTGCAACTAATGCATTTTTTCATTTTTCATTATTTCTATCAGAGGCCCACAATGCCTGTTGTGAAAAAGTATTTCAAACAAACAATTGCATCAGCGAAAAATTTTCTATTTTGGCTTTTATCAGTTGTGATGTTTTTGTTTTGTTTTTTTCTCCGTGGGTTTTAATACTCTATGCTCTTTGGAAAGCAATTCCAGGAAAGCACTGCAAAATAGGGGCGAGTGTCGTGTAGGGTTCGTCGTATGTCACCCACCTAAGTGGTTGGTGCCTCACCTATCATTTTTCTCATGTTAAAACGGCACTGGTTGCATTCATGCCGCGCTGGACTTTAATCTCAGCTTCCAGAACATTGCTCCGAGCGGTGGGATCTAACGTGTGTTCCAGCTACAAAGTAGACAGTAATGAACAGGAAGTGCACCCTGGTGCGCTCTTATGCTTTTGTAGGAACTAACGGCTCAAATACAGTTTTTGCCGTGACCGTAGAGATGAATAGCCACCGGACCACAGACCTTTCCACCTAATCGTAATGAATGTGCGACATTTACTGCGGAAGTGACACACGTTTGATGGATAGTGCGGTTTGATCCGTGTTTTATCCTCATTAGGAGAAACGTGATGAAAGTTGTGCTTTCATCCCACACTTTTTTTTTTGTTTCTTCCCGTTATTTTATCATTTGCTACATGGGGAGAAAACAGGTCAATAAAATAAAAGAAATAATCTCTTTTGGTTGTTTCAGTCTCTTATTTTGCAGTCTATTACTCTTCCTTTGTGAGTTGTTCAAGCAGCGTCCGCCCACTTTAACGTCTAATGGAACTACTTGCAACTTTGGTGTAATTACATTTGCAGCATGGAAGGAATGAAAATGATCTCCCGCTTGCAAATAAAGAAAGGTTAAATCAAACTTAAATTGAAGTGTTCTACTTCTCGATGAATTATTTTGACCTCAGCCAGAGGTTGTAATTGAAAAACATCAAATAGAACGCGTGACGTTATCCGGACCTTGGCCGTATCTCAATACGAAGAAAGCGGAGTACGGCCTTGTAACCTCGCCAAATACTTTCTTCTTAGGAAGGTGAGTCTTTTTTGTAAATTGGAACGGCTGCACTTGTTAATTTCACCCGTCGACTCTGACGTCTTTCCGTGATAACTGCACAAAATGCATCTGAGGATATTTTCTTTGCCAAGCCTTCAAGTATCCATGTATGTTGTCAAACTTCTAGAATTGCGACGAGGTGGGTTAAGGCTGTTCAAGATCCCGCCTGTGCTCCCCTCGCGACACGTGACAACGTGCAGCACGTGCACGTGCAGCGAGACAGCAAGCGAATTAATGAAGAAAACTCCATAGGCAAGGCGTACTTTTCTTGCTTTTATGAAGTTCTCTTGTTCTTATAGACAACAATTGGAAGGTAATTTATAAATATAGTAACTGCAACAAAAAAGAAATAAACAGAGTAGATTCATATAGGGCAGGTCTGTACATGAGCAGTTAGCTTGATGAAATAACACATTTTCATACACCTGCGTTCAAAATAAAGTACACACTTGACCTAAAATAAATGTTTAGGAAATTAGAAACACTCACAAAGACGAAAGTCTTCCAAGGTGTTTTGGAGTACGTTTACCACGTCGTGAGCTACTCTTATGCTAATTTTAACTCTTTTTTTCTTCGGAGGTGAAATCCGTCAAAGATCCATTATTTGAAAAGATGCGCTTACATCAACGAATTCGAAAACGATCCACAACAAGAAGAGGTCTTACTCTTCCACTTTTTTTTCACTAGATTTAACAGCTTGCACTCAGCAATCGAGAATAATAAACGTATTTATGAGGAAATATGAACTTATTCAAAATCTTTGACTAACACAAACTTGTGAAATATTAATGTCTCTTCAAGACATGACACCGCCGAAGGCCTCTGGAGCTCGGCCCACCGCTTCATTCAACGTGGTGTCGTTTGCGCCGTACAATATGTCGAGTTCCAAATTATTATGCAAATGATGTTTTTCTCAGATTTTTATAAATAGTCTATGCAAATGGCATTTGGGATAATTTCCAAGTCATCAACTGTTTGAGGGGAATTTGAATGTTTTTAAACAAACCTACCCATGTTAACGGTAATTTTTTTTTCTCCAAAACTTTAAATGCACTGTTCCCAATAATTACGCACAGGAGTGTTTCGAGACATTTCATCATTTGTCAAGAACTGAAAATCAACTGTCATGTGCTGAATTTGCACTCACAAGTTTCTCTCCCAGAGCAGCCAACAATGTAGAGGAATTTCTTGTGGCGTAAGTTGGGGCATCGTCATGCATACAGCTGACTTTATTTGGCAAAGTTTTGTTCTTCATTTTGTAGTCAAGTCAGAAACTCCATATACTTTTTTTCAGAGGTTATTTTCACACCTTCAGGGACCTGAAACTGGCCGACTGGCTCAAAACATGACCCCGGCGACCTCCCTGTTGACGTCGCAACCTTTTTGGGACGTGGCGGCCATCGCACCAACCATACACTTGGGCATCCATCTTGACCATCCAAGCTTGCACGGCACTCATCGGTGAGCCATCTCATTCCGCAAGGAATATTTTGACATCATTGGCTGCCACGGGCAGAAAAGCAGAGTAACTTTTGTTGTGGCCACATCTTCTCCTGACCCTGTTCACAATCTTTGGAGCATCCCCAAGCTAAGCTCTCTGAGGGTGAGAGGCAGCCGACATCCAAACAGCAGCTTCGGGAGCCTGTTTTGTTCTCCTGCAAATAAATTCAAGCAGAGAATGTGCAAAAACTCACCAATTTAACGGATGTGAGACTCGCAAAGCTGCTATCAAAAGTAACCTGTTTACGAGTTTTTGAAATATCGTTTTCATTTCAGCAAATACAACCTCCTAATGCTGCAAATTCAATGAACTCTTTTCAGTTCTTTACAACCTGTGAAAAGCCTTGAAGCACTACTGGAATGGTGCACTTGAATAAAACCTACATTTTTTTTTTAGTTTGGACACAAATACTGTTATCATTGGGGGAGGGGGGGTTGTTGAAAAACGTTCAAATTGTTCTCTAACAGTTGACTTCTAAATCATGCTAGTTTCCATTTGCAGAGACTATTTGTAAAAATCTGAGCGAAACCCATTTGCATAATTTGAAACGTGATATGGTATTGATCATCACATGCATCCTGTCACCATCAGAAGTTCAAGTATGTGCCGGTTTGGACAGAAGTTTGATGGCTTCGAATGCTAAATCTATTTCATAGATCTTCTTTGTGTTAGTTATATACTGTACTGCAAGAAAGCTTTGTACAAGTTTCTCGTCGTCAGTTTGATGAGTCATCTTCAACCGAGTATCTTCAAAGCGCGTGTGGTTGTGTGCGGAACTGTTCTGTCGTCGTAGAACAGTCGTGTGACTTTTAATGAGCCAGCAGGTGTGTGCGCGCGTAAAAAAAAGAAACTGAGATGTTGTCAGACAAGTGACACTTAATGCCTAATTGAAATGCTTGCCTTACAAATTCTCCTTTCGAAGGAGCCTTCTAACCATATGAGAGGTAAATGCTGCCATCTAGCGTACATGATAGGAATAGCACAGCTTGGACTCAGAACAGCCTTTTTATTTTGATTTTTTTTTTGCAAACACAAAAGAATAATTAATCAAATGCCTCTTAGTTTTTGTCCTGTGTCTGATCTTAAATTCCTATTTATTATCTAGTTTCAAGAAATGGGGGCTTGAGTCCAATTTGATTATATGACGTCATTGTTCTTCACAAGGTGACTCAACTTGCCGAACGTGTGACTCAATGGCTGGCGGTGCACTTTGGTACTTGTGGCTAAAATAAGGATCAACCAGACACCTCTTATTCCCACCACTCGCATCTTACAGTTATAGAAACCATTATTATTACGTATTGTCACGTAAATCACAATACTGGATGTTGTGCATGATATCTAAATAGAAGTTCATACTTTTGGCAGCTGGAAGTTGTCAATTCAAGTGTTGTCCTTCTTAGGCGAAGGAGGGAAAGAATCGCTATCTAAAGATTGTTTTCACACCGGGCTGCAATCTCGTTAAACACGCAAAAAAAATTAATTTCACGCTACTGCTTTGGAATTAATTGCATCTTAGCAGAGGGAGCGCTGATAAGGATGGACACGACGCTGGTCGATTAAATCAGGTGCTTTTATCAGACGGGCCTTGACTTGATGCTCTTGATGATCTTTGAGAAAAAGCTCTTTTTGTCTTTGAGTTGTCATCAGGCAGAATGGCGGAATCGACTCCAGTCTCTGAACTACTGCCTGCATGAGTGAAATATTTGTATAATCTTTACGGGCGTTTATGTTTTTGTGTGTCCACAAGAAGCAAGCAAGCAGCCGGTTGTGGAAAACACTCATTCATCAGTGAGATCCAGCCCGCTGTTCTGCATATTGCACTTGCTGGCAAGATGACAAGAGGCAGCCAAGTTTCCACTGTTGTTGCAAAGCTCAGGCTCCATCCCTGGTCGTCATGGTAACAAACGTAGCTCTCCCCATTGGCCCAGGGGTGTACAGGGCAGAATGAGGCTGTGTCAATTTCAACCAGACAATAAATGGAGTGTAAAGTGTGCTGGAATTTTGCCATAGACACTTTTGCGAACTGTGGTGCACAGAGCTGTCTTAGTCTTTTGAAAGCCTTTATTAATTATTCAGGTTAACTTTTATTTTCATTATTTGGACTTTTCAACAGTCTCTTAATTGGTCTCGGTGGGATTTGGATTTGGATTTGATGTTTACATTTCGACCACATGCTGACAGTGTTTTCGTAATCCCTGACGGTTATATTGTTGTATTTTTAAACAACTTTGTAATATATCATGATGAATGATCAGCACACTTTCCAAACAATAGTCTGTAGATTGTTTACTGCATGTGCACACAAAATCATTTATGAATTAATAATCCCTGTGTCTTCATTTAAGGTGAATTTCAATTTGTTTTTTTAAATTCATTTTTCATAGGGAATCACTTATTTATGGCGGTCGCTGCATAATGTGGATAAACTTGTTATCTACAGAATCTCCCCCATTTTAAATATCCAGTGAATTATTCATTCAAAGGGGAGTGTTGGTTGCATGCTACCATGCTTTCCTTCTCATTCTTTAAACAAATAAATAAATAAAATCATGTACTGCTTGCCAGCAACCCTTTTTTTCCCCAACCATTGACTACATTGGATGGCGTACTTAACCGAATCCGGGAGTTGCGTTAGAATGACAAGTAAAACCACTAAGGTCCACTTGTCATCAATGGAGTGAAGGGACTATCGATACGAGGCATCAGCATCAGCTTTTTTTTTCAAGGTATTTATTGTTCTCACGAGTGACGCCGAAACTAGTCTCTGGCTCCCTCTTGTGGCCATTCTAGTATCAGGAAGTACATGGCATGCATGGCTGTCAGAATATTCTTTTCTTCTAAGTAACTGCCAACTGTCACTCCTCTCCAATGCCCATTAAGATGCAATTTCTCGAATTATATGTATGTTAATAAAGCTTTTATTTAATGCTTAGAATGCGTTATTAGCGTATTGTTAGCAAAGTGACGACGCCATGATTAAATGTCGTTTATTAATTTGCTCACTCAATTTCAATTTGGGTGTTGTGTTGAATTTGTCCATTATTCTATACTTACTTATCGTACGGACATAGCGATGTTAAATGACAACAAATGAGTTGTTTGTGTTTTATATTGACATTGTGACAGAAATAAACCAATGATCATTCTTTAAAACATTAATAGACATTTTATGTAATACGCAAACGTCAACTAGTTCAGATTTGTAGTTGTCAGACTACCATCTAACTAATGTGAAAAAATGTCGTTGATTTGTGATTGATTTTTTCCAAACTGTAATTCATGGTTAGAGTTGTTCGTACTTGCGCATTAGACCTCTGAATTAAATTTAGATGCAATCTAGTAAATGCTCAAACAGCTTTCCATAGTTGTAAAGGGTTGTACGCTATGCACTGTAACTTGATCCAGCAACGACTCAACAAGGTTGGGCGCTTTTGTCTCCCACAGCATGTTTTGAAATTATGCAAGCTCAGGCTGCCACACCCACTAAATCATTCACAGCACAATGAGCATATTCCTCCTCCCAGAGAACAAAAACAATCACACTCATACAAGAGAGCCTTTTATTATTTTACAGCCGCACACAATTAAAGGTGTTACAGTGAAAAGACATTTTGAAGTCAAATGTTCAATAAGTTACGCCAAATCGAATTCTTCGAGAGGTGATTAGAATGTTCATCGACGGTAGCAACCGAATGCAAAAACGGCCGATCGCCCGTCGCCTCGACTTCTGTTTCGCCGTTGTCAGTCTCGTGTCAGTCATACGTCGTTCGCCGAGTTGACGCCCTTGTGCAGACTTTCACATGTTTGGCGGAATGTTGCAATAACCGCTGACGGCTGCTGCGGCCGCACCCGCTTCACGTTTGACGCTGCTGGAATGCGTGTGCACGGATCTCGAAACAGTTTGGAACCGGAGTTGTCACCAAAATTATTTAAAGTAGGGACGGGCATTTCAATGTGTTTCCTTGTTCAATCGATTTGTTCCGGCTATGAGAAAATAGCTGAAAGTTCTGGACTCCTGGTTCCGTGTGGCTCCAGTTCTCATAGTTGACTTCATATTGAACTCCTTCCGACAAGTGTTCTCATCATGCCCGACCCAACTTTAATCTCAGCAGTTCAATGTCTCTTCGGCAACTTTATCTTAGTTCATATTATTTTCTCATAGAAAAATATCAAAACTCTATAAAAACAAACAAACTGGGGAACCATTTCAACAAATAACCAACCCCACTTTTGCACAATACGTGGAATTAGTAAAACCCAAAAAACCTAAAGTTGTTACGAAATCATCACCCATTAAAAAAAAAAGAAAAGAAAAGAAAATACCCCAAACCAGTCACTACACATCAACGCATCAGCTACTAGCAACCTGCAAAACCAAGAATGCCAAAAAAAAAAAAGCGCAACACAACGGTTATGTACAAGTGACAGTGTCAGCGAGGTTATCAGTGCTTGGGACTCAAGACAAGGCAGCAGAGGTTAAAAAAAATAAAAATCCAGCAAAAGTGACAAACACATGACTCAGCTTCTCTCTTCTCTTTCATTCTTCGTGTTCGGTTGTCATGTTTGTTTTGGGTGGGGTTTTTTTTGGGGGGGGGGCGCTGCATCCTGTGCACCGAAAAGGCAAAACACTGGTAATCTCCGGCGTTGTTGCTCATGTCTTTTTGCACACGCCAGCAAGATTTTTGAACTTGGGTCCCAGCGTGTTTAGAAAGTCCAGGTTGTCGTTGTTGGCGCCGTCGTCGCTGCAGCAGCCGACAGAGCCGGCCGCCGAGCCCACCCCCTCAAAGCCGTACTGGTGGATGATGTCATCCGCGTACCGCCCGTCCTCCTCACCTCCGAAATAGGAAAGCTTCTGAAAAGCAAATTGTTCAAGAACATTAACAAACAAAGTATATTCATAAAGATGTTGAATTGACACAGCCTATATATATATATATTTTTTTTTTAACATTTTTGTATGACCCTCTTAGGACTGGCTCCTGAAAAAAGAAAACAAGATTTGACACCCCTTCTTTAAATTGGACTTACAGTGCATGATTCAAGTCCACCCATCCATCCAGTTTCCGAACCGCTTATCCTCACTTCAAAAAATAAAAAAATAGATAGAATGAAATGCTCGAAATCAAATTAACCCGTGTATCCACTCTAATTTGATATGGATACTTTTTGTGACTTTTGTTTGTTGCTGTGCCGTCAGATCTTTGTAAAAGTCAAATAAATGCATCGTGTAGGGAGCACAAACTTTTGTTGCTTTTAACGACAAGCAAACGCAAAGAAATAATAAGAGGCGTGTTCATCTTTCATTCAGCTCAATAATTTTCTGATGATTTAATATTCTTCTTGTTTACTTGTTTGTTGTCACTTTTTTAAAGAGCCAATCCAATCATAAATTGCGACTCTCCTCTTACAAGTAACATCGATTTTTCTTTTTTTTTTTTGGCCCCCCGCCCGGCATGTTTTCTTGCTCTAACCCACAAAACAAAACAGAAGTGGCGTAAAGTAGTGAAACATTACCTGATGCAAATAACGTCCGTTTGTTTGCCAAGTGCTGTGAAAGTTTGAGTCGTAGTTCATCTGTTGGGTTCCATACTGGCTGTCGTAATGGCCGCTGAAGAACTCCGTCTCGGTGTTACCAAAGCCGGTCTTGTAGAGGTTGGTGTCTTGGCGTCCGATGGTGGAGCCCTTCACTTGCCAATCCTGATTGGCCACAGAGCTCTTGATTTCAGAACCGGGGATGGGCACCTTGATGAGACTAGCATCCTGTGGACCGAACGCATGCGTTTAGGAAAGCGGTTCTTTGAAATATTTGCAAAAGGCGCAACGCGTCTTTGTGCTTACCACTTCTTCCCCGGGGGCTTCCGTGTTTGACTTGATGAGGATTCCGCCGCTGTCGGTTGTATCCTCCAAGATCTGCAAGTCTGGCTTTGTCGTGCAGAAACAGGCAAGCAGCAAGACTGCAAGAGCAACACGGCTCATGTTAGAACTTTTCAGGATTTACAGAGAGAACGGCGTCATCCGAAAAAAAGTACATTCCTTAACTCATTCAATCCGTATGACATAGATATACGTTTTCAAAAGAGTAGTCCCCACCTCCCAAAGACGTATTTATACGTCTTTGACTTTTTTTTTGCGTCATAGCTGCGTGTTTTTATCACATTAGAACACAATAATCTGTTGGCCTCTCAAAATCAGTCAATATCCACAAAAACTCTGGAATTGGGGGATTTCGTCTCGTGAAAATTTCTGGAATTAAATTAGTTTATTCTAAGGAAAATCCTTATTAGCGCAGACAATGCCTCTGACCTACAAATACGCCACACCACCATGCGTGCAAACCTTTGCCTTCTTGGTGCCCTTGAGGCAAAATAATTGCTTTGCGCTTTCGCTTGTGTGCGCGGTATTACGATGGGAATTCAATTACCGTCAAATCTTGCTCATTATGATGACGATGTTTCATAATCTAGAGGGCAGACCTTTGTTATGCGCTCGGGGGGGCCGCAATTAATTTCCAACATCAGACGGATGAGGCCAGGTCATTAATTGATGAGGTAAATAAATAAATAAAAGATACAAACTCATGTTAAGACGTGTTGAGGTGAACAAATAAAAACAATCAATAAATTTTAGCAGAAAAACTAGAAGCCGTTGACTTTTTCCTAGATTGTGAACCGTGCGCTTAAGACAAAAATTTTTTTCTTTCTTCTTTTCTGTGGATTTTTCTTTCACCATATGCCTATAGTTCAGAAAATACGCTAAATAAATCTCAATAATTTTTTTTTTCTTGGGTCTGTTCTGTTCTAATTATCACAAATGGTGCCGTGTTTAAGGGCACTGTTTTAAAAATCGGTTTATGGACCTTTATGTGCATTCACAGTACAAAATCATTCTGTACATGCAGTAAATAACTCATTTTTTTCAACATAGAAAACGGCGGCTTATAGCCTGGTGCGGTTTGCATGGCATGTTTTTTTTTTTTGTTTTTTTTTTAACATTTGCTGTGGCTTATATACAGGTGCGCCTTAAAGTCCGTAGAATGAGGTAAATTAATACAACACATATTATAGGGCGCTTGATAAAGTAAATGTTTTGTAGACCGATTTAAAGAACGGGGAAGGCCATGTGTGTGCATTTATGTGCAAACCGTAATCTGCAAATTTCCAAAAGGCTAATGATTAATCATTTGATCAATTACACTGCAATTTTTTGACTGAATTTTAAAAGATCTTTCCCAGTCTCACACAGCCATTTTTTTACTGTTCTCTTTATAAGCTCGCTGGAAATGGGTGTTCAGTGCGCATGTTTGAGAAAATCCTACTTTCATGTGGGCAATGGAATTAAATCAGAAAGGAACTGACGTAGGAGCAGAAGGAGGAGCAGCGGCAGGAGTAACGCCAGCCAACCCATCGGGCCGAGCGAGGCCGACCAAGGTTTGGTCTGGCAGGCGCCGTTCCTGCAATTGCAGATCCTGACGCGCACGGTCTGGATTTTGCCATTCCCCTGCAGATCCTTGACCTCAACGGGAACGCTGTGCACCTTCAAGGGGAGGTCTTTGACCTGGCGCAAAGTAGCTGCCGTGTCTACGAGAGAAGCACGCGATCCATTTTAGGGCATGATCAAAAGTAGGACCGAATGAATCCAATGGGAATGAAAGCAAGCGCTCACCGTTGAATCTGTTCACGGACCATTTCCCATCTTCGTTATTTGGCAGGCTAAAGGTGAAGGGGCCTTTAAATGGCGCCTCGTCAGCGTCTTCAGCCACCAGCAGCACCGAGCCAAGTTCTCCCTCCTTCTCACACACCACCCTCTCACCAGGGGGGACGATAACCGGCACGTTGTCGTTCACGTCTTCCACCTGGATTATGACCGTTCCCGTACCAGTCTTGGAAGCTGAAACACATGACAGAACGTTGTCGTTCATCTGGAATTTGAAATTACTCTCAAACAGCTTTTTCTGTGAGTCACTGCAAATCAGGTCAGACCAAGCCAGGACGGGTGCAGCTCAGACAGATACTGCCAAGGAGAGGGTGGAGTTCGCGTTCTTAACTCATTCACTCCCATTGACGGCTAAAGACGTCAAAGATTTTTTTTTTTTTTTACTCGCCTGGTAGTGAATGAGTCAATAACCTCGGGCAGCGAGAAAATGGCCGAAAGGAGCAGAGACATTTGATCAATGATGATGTCTTCTTTGAAAAGCGCCATACTTGCGTCGACGGCTCTCATGGTGATGTTGTAAAGTCCATCCTTGACAAAGTGAGACTCTCTGTCGATGGTGTTTGCCACTCTCAGCTCTCCTGAGTTCCTGTCCACGTTGATCCAAGCAGCAGGGTCCGTGATCTTGTAATACCTGCGAGACGGTCCCAAAAAAAAAAAAAGTCCCGGTCAGACTCGCGTTCTTTAGCGACGACCATCGAGTGAGGGCCTGCTTACTTGATTCCGTCGCTGCTTTTTGTTTCGGGATCGATGGCTTTGTAAGTTCCGATCAACGTGCCGTTGGGCGTGTTCTCTTTGACGGGGAAGCGAATGGTCGGCGCCGTGAATTCGGGGCCTTCGTCTACGTCGCCGACAGTCAAGTCCACGGGGACGATCTCCCACCGGGCCGTGGTGCCGATTAGTTCGGGTTCGTTGCGGGCCATGACTTCCAGTCGCATTTTGGCGGATTTTTCGTAATTTAATGGCTGGAAAGATGACAAGACTCTTTCGATATGATCACTTGAACTCCCCATTTGCTTACTCCAAAGTGAAAATCACCTCACCTTTGAGATGTACAGAAGGCCCTCATTTGTTTTGGGGTCCGTCTCCATCCGGAAGTTTCCGTTTTCATTTCCCTTGGTGATAATGAATTTGGATTTCCAGTTGATTGTGTTTTTCAAATCCTTGTCTTCAACGGGCATTCGGAGAACAAGTTGGTTGATTTCATTCTCTTTTGCCGTGGCTTCGTACTGCGGGATAAATAGCGTGGTTAATCATAAATGATCAAACAATTTCTTATCACAGTCTGAATTTCCAGCTAATCACTCGTGTATTATAGAACACACCTCGTAATAAATACGTCATGCAATCTGGACTTTAGCCCGACTCCTTCCGTCTTACATTTGGGACCATCCAATTTTGAGAGAGGTGTGCAGGAAATTGAGAGTTGATTTTTTGGGGTGGATTAAAATAGAATGTGAGCCAACAAGAGGTCCTCTTTCTGGTCCAACATCGCAAATCACTAAGATTTATGCAATCTGGATTTTGGAGCGAATCAGCAAGTTAAAATTTTTTTTTTTTTAAAACTAACCGCTCATCGATCCGATCAGAAGCTATATAAAATTACTCGCAAAAATGTTTGTAACGTTTTCTAAGGACAACAAAATATCTTGTACAAAGAGTGGACGCTAATCCAGCTCCATTTTTGGCACCATTTTTACTTCCCAATGATTTTCTCCACATGATAACTCGCCTAAAATGCTTTTTGAGTTGATAAATCCCTCACCAATTTTTTTGTGAAGGTCGGCGGGTTGTCGTTGATGTCGCTCAGGCTGATGGTCGCCGTGCCCGTGGTGAACAAACCGTTGGCTGCGCCGTCCATGTCTTTGAGTTGCACGATCACGTTATAGACGTCTTGCGCCTGATGAGGGACGATTCCGTACACGTCACACACGGCACAATTGAACGGAGACGAATCGCACTCGAGCTCAGGCCGCTCCTCACCTCTCGGTCCAACGTGCTGGTAGCCGTGGTGAAGACACCCGTCGTCGGGTTGATGGCAAATCGGTCCATCTCGGTCAATAGGGAATAGCGGATCTTCACGTGGTCGGTGCCTGGTTGGTCTCTGTCGGTGGCGTTCACCTGCCCCATGATTGTCCCTGTGTTGTAGAAAAGGGCGATCGTCTTAAAGATTGTCGTGCACGCAAACGCAACAAACGAGCCACGGTGGCGTGCGTGTCATCTTCCTCACCTGCTTTGCTTTTCTCGGGCACAGAAAATTGCATTTGGCCACGGAACTGCGGCGCATTGTCATTCTGATCGTCGACGTTCACAAAGACACCCAAGGGGTCGTCCGTTTCCTGCCGTGTTGTTCTGTCGAAAACCCTGGCTATTAACTGCAAAGGAAAAATGTCCACTTTAGCGTTAGATGACTGAAAGGATCGTTACTAAAATATTCCTATTTCAAATGATGTCCCATTTGAGTTAGAACACCCTCTGTATATAAAAGGAATTCAAATCAATTGGACTGAAAAACCCGAACAAGGAAAAGCGCCAACTCACAGCGAACTGCGGGAACTCCTCCCGATCGACTGCCTTGAGCACAGTCAACATTCCAGAGTCGCTGTCAAACCTAAACACTCCCTCTGGGTACTTGTCGAAACCGGGCCCCGTCAGAGTGTAATACACCCGATGTGAGGCTTCAGTGTCGGACACAAGCTGCAAAAAAAAAAAAAAAGAAGAATATATCTTCCACAAGGAAAATTCTCATTCTTGAAATAAAATGTTTTCGCATTACGGAAGGTGCAGATTGGCTTTGCCAACAATGCCGTCATCGATATCTTATTTCCATTTTCATGCACTTTCCTTGCAAATGTTCAGCATTAGGATGAACTGGGAAATTCTTCTTTTGCAATTGGTATCCTTACTTTTATGTGAATGTTAATTTGACTATTAAATACTAAGCTATGAGTCTTGGAAACTTGTCTTGACAAAATGAAGCAAAAGGACAAGCTCAAATTGACATTCTCTTATACCAGTGCTTCTCAATTATTGTCTGTTACGCAATGGGCAATGAGCACGCCACTGCCAACTACTGGAGTGGATGTGCAATTACACTTTGTTGTAGTACGGCGGGGGGAAAAAAAGCATGTCCCCCGTCAGCATCGCACCGCGCCCCCCCTCCCAGAAAAAAAGCATTGTCTTATCCAGGAAGGTGATGGTAATTCAGACAAATTGGGGCAAAACACGATAAAAATTGCATTTTAGATCTGAGTGACGCATTATCAAATCAGTCACTTTTGAAGCGTGATAAAACATTCGAAACGAACTAGAGGTTAAGAATTTGGTGGATGGGTATTTCAGGGAATTACAAATGGCTTGAAATTGTAACCATAATGTTTTAAATACCCATTTTAATAACAGCATATTGCAACATATTACTCTATTATGTAATTTTCATGGTTGTGCGGGTGTTCACGTCAAACTTATCAATGAAACCTCTTCCCTATTTATCTCAATGCTGATGCGAGCATGTTGTTTTATTTATTTTATTTTTTTTCATTTTACAGTTGTTGGCACACCCACACATGTGCATGTGTGAGTCACTTGCTGTTAAAATAATTGTCCCAAGTGGCCATGAGGACTGGGAATGGTTTTATGGCACTGCGCAAATACATAATATAATCACGTGTGTTGTTTCCCAGACATTGTCTCCATACATTTTGTTGAGCTTTGGTCGACAAATGCCACTCAGGTATCGATTCAACAATGAGGTCATTGTTTGCAATTGTGTAGAAAACAGAAACAGAAAACATTGTTTTGCACCACTTTTGTGTGTCATAAGGAGTAAAATGTTTGGTGTGTTGTGTGTGTTTCAAAACATTACCCTTTCAATATCTCTTGGATAGGGTCCGGGGTCATTCTCCAGGATATTGAAGGGTGGGGGGCTCCAGCGTCTTTTGTACCGTTTCAGCACCTCTGTGGGCTACACACATTTTCAGTCCATTCAATCAATATTTAGAGTGATAGCAAGTAATTAAGAACAAAATACTTTCTTGCTGGACTGAAGTTTATTTTTCAAGTATGTGTACATTGAGTATTTTTTTTAGACTTTTGCCCATTCCATTTAAAAAGAGATCTGTACTTTCTACTCCTTACTTTAAGGATAAAACTAATTACAATTGTAACGAGAGTGAAGTAACTTCAGCCGTGGTTCAGATTTTGTTAGGGCAGCAGCAACATGACGAAATGTGGACAATCTAACATTAACTACAACCAAAAAAGATATTCTGGGATTGTGACATATCATGAGTGACTAATCTGTTACTGCCTAAATGTAATAGATTACTGTAACGCGTTACTTTGTACTTTTCACTTTGTTACCTTGCAACACATCACCCCCAACACCGGTTGTAGCGTAATATAATAATCATGAGGTAATTTTGCATTTTTGTGAGTCATTTAACATTCGTGCTTTGGGAACATGTATAGACAGCATTAAGTCGAGCCAAACAAAGCTTGCTGGTGCTTAAAAATTTTACCTGTTTTTTCTTCTTCTCAGTAAGAGCATCAAACAAGTTAATACCAGAAGGAAACCATTTTGTGTGCTGTTAAGTTTTCTGTCAATGCGACGAGTATTGTTCATAATTGACAGTAAAACTTACATTTTACAATTATTATACAGTACAATACAATACAATTACATACAAATATAGTATAAATATATGTGCGATTGAAAGTGTCATGTTTTTTGTACCCGTCTGCTCATTTGGGCGCTAGCAATGAGGTTGACGTCCATCTCCATGTGCATCCCGTCGCTGTGTTGAGCCCACACGTAGAAAGTTCTGCCTTTGGGCGACACCTCGACGGTGGTTGTGGCCGTCACCGAACCGTTCGGCCAAACTGCGAAAGCACCGTCGTTCGAAGTGACGCTCGCGCAGCTCGCCACATTGACTGAAAACCCACAGAAGAACAGCGCCGACTGATTTATTTATTTTTAATCGAAAAAAAATACAAAGCTGGTTTCTTAAAACTTGATGAAGTAAACAAAAAATAAATAAATAAATAAAACACCTCTCGTTATCTCGTATCCGGCTGGGATAGTTTGCGGCACCGGGACGTGGAGGACATTCGGCAAGACGCACGACTCGACTACGGCCAGGCTCTAAAGTTACACAACGTTAGTGTCAAATAACACACCCGGCTCGAATATTCTGCTTTGTTCATAAATACACATAAGTTGGACTCACCAGCACTAGGCACACGTTGAAAATGACAGCATTCGCCATCTTTTTTCCTTTCTTTTACACAAATGTGCACTTTGCCCCGAGCAGAAAGCAGTCCTCTCACAGCATAAAACAAGAAAAAGTTACAAGCGTTCAGTTGGTGATTTGAGAGCCGTGATCACGAAGAAGAAAGAAATCCTGCTGCGTCTCCTACGCCTCCATGGCACCTTTTGCGCTCGTTCTTCTCTGTTTCGCTGCTGGCTGTGTGTCAATAATCCGGACACACCTTGAACGCCCCACCCAAAGGCTGAGCTTCCCCAGCGGGCTCCGCAGCAGGGAGGAGAACCTGTGTGCACCAAGCACTGTTAACTCCTCCAAACGTGACAATTTTAATGCCCTCCAGCAGGAGGCGCAGTTTCCCCAATGCTTTTAAATATACATAGTTTTTTTAAGACCTATTTGAGAGTTTTAGAGGACGTTTTCATAAAGGCTCGTTAACTTATAATAGTGGCTCATAAACAAATGTTGTACTACTGTAAAAGTTATGCATGCCTGTCAGGGAGAGTATGCACATTTTGTATGTATGTGTGTACCTAGCCTTGACACAATTGTCTCGTCTACTTGTTTTTCTAGTGTATCCGGTCTGTGGAAGCTCTCCAAAGTCTGCACAGATGAATGACCTTCGTGCCCCTCCTCTTTCCCTCACACAGCTAAGGGTCCTCGCTTAGTGCTGCAGGAATGTGCACTAAATGAAGCCTGGCAAAGAGGGGGGGGGGGTCTGTCTTCCCACTTGTTATCTCTAAAAAAAGTGTTTGCAAAGAAGACGGACGGGTGTTGGGGTGGGAGTGGTGGTTGACAGCACTCTCGGTCAGTGTCCTCAAGTGTGAACTGTGCAAAGAGAGATACAAATAAAGTAGAAATGAAACCAGACTATGCGCATACAGGAAAGGTGAGAAAAGTGTCAGGAAAATTGCAGTGAGTCATGGGCGTGGACGCAAGGAAACCGCCCAGGGCTGGGAGTCATAACAGTCAACGCAAAACAGACTCAGCAAATAGTCTTGTCACTTCCAGAAGAAAAGTGACTTATGAGACACGTTGAAGCTGTGACGTGTGCCCAAACACTTACAGTCTCGAACCCCTCCACAATCCTCCCCCAACAACACTCCACCAGTTCTGAACTCTTCACTTTCAGTGATAAACAAAAAAAAATGAGTCATTTTCACTGTGAACTTCAGTGTTTCATTAAACTTCTCAAAACCTCTCTTGAGTGGAAGATTGGAACAAAGTTGAAGAAAAGAGTCTTGTGTGTTGATCTCCCGAGTGCAAATATTTCATATAATAGAAAAAAATATATACAGGGAATGCATTAGGGGGAAAAAAGCAGGATGTCTTAGTGGGGTGCAATATTAAAAATGTAATAAAATATTTTTTTGTTTTTACATTTAATTTTTTTAACTAATGTAGCAATTGACCTGTAATTCCGCCTTTTTCATTCAAGAATCTGTTTATGTGACTGAAATATAATCCGCGTTGGAGGCGACTTAGACCCGATCCTGCACAGGCTGGAGGATCTGCGAGCGGAGGCCTGCGCTGTTGTGACATTAGTCACAGCCGACTACAATTGTGAATAATCAAAGTGGTACCTCTTTATCCCCTTACTATATGGCAGTGTTTTAATGTTTTTAGATCTTAATACAAACATAGGTTAACTTATTTTTACAATTAGGAAAGTTCCAATGGATAAACAACCTGCTTAGAAATCGCAACTAATTAACCGAAGCAGCAAATCACCACAAATTCAGCTTAAGAGGCCCAAACAATCCGCACGTATCCAAACACAACGCACGCTCGGTGCCATTGCACATTTAATCTCATTGCAAAGGTCACACCAATGTCACAAGATTACACGCGTGTGCCGGAGCGGACTGTCAACCTACGAGCCATACCGAGTGCACCTTATGTAACCACTCTCTCTGGGCGTGTGCGTGGCAAAGTGGCAACTCCAGCGGGCACGCCACGTGCGTGTTCGGTAGTGTTTCCGGCGAGACGCGTTGCTTGACAAACACACACCCTGGTGTTGGTCTGTTGTTCAGCAGACTTTCATGCTAAGAATAAAATTGTTCTGTAATAAGATGGCCACAAGTAAAAGGAATTAAAATCATATTGATGCTACGCTGCTTTGAAATTTATAGAATAGAATTAAAGTTTCATTCACATCTCGATATTATTACATATTGATCACCTTTGAAGTGAACCTTTTATCTTGTGCTAATGCTAGCAAAAGCATAGATGCTATTATTGGTCATAATCGTGTGCCATGGTTGTACAAACTGCCACACACCAAAATTAGTCGCACAATAGACAATGTTTGTCCTAAAACTAATGTTTCTAAAGTGGACTCTTCAAAATAATGTTGATGACACACTAGCTTGTTGTAGCGCGAATAGCATCTCTTTCAATCTTCTTATGCGTTCGAACACGTCTCATGTTGTGTTAATGCTAACATAGGTGCTATTGTAAGGGATCAAAGTGTCAGGTTTTCTGATCGGGGTCAGCCAATACCGATTCCGATATAGATCACATGGTGGCCCATTGATAGATCCGACAAGTTATAACACCGTTATGTTGGCATTTTGCATTTTAGCTTGGCTTGTTTAGCTAGCTAGCGTTGTCTTGGTTGGCTTCGTCAATCGGTTTTAGATGATAAATCATTTGAAAACAAGCGACTGTCGCTGAAGTGTGTTTTATTTTCCCAACTGCGGGGGGAGCCAAAGAGTTAAATGGATTCCTGTTGGGCGTGGTGGCTAAAGTGTTTGCTTAACTTTTCGTTGTGGCTGTCAATAAAAAAAAATCTTATCGAAAAGTGATCTGGGCGTCACTTCGAACCTGTCGTAACCTCTTTCCTCACGCTTGGTAGAGGCGCATATACAGTTCAGCATTTTCATTGAGATATGTGCTTGCGAAAAGTGAATATTTTTCTTTGTCAACTTTTGTCCTGCAATTGCCTGGTGATCAGTGCCTAGTGGAGAATCCATCCATTTTCCACTAGTAGACTAGTGGACAATTTTGATCAAAACCTCACCCGGATGAAAACATATAAATTGTACTTTTTAAATTTATTGGCCTGCCTTGAGTCTGATGTGTTCTCACTTGAATGTAAAAGTTGCCCCGTGCCTGTGACATTCCCTGGGAACACACCTTTGGCACCACGCGAGCATTCCCGGTGACTTTTAGCGTTCGTGTTTGTTTAATGCAGTGAGGGGGGCGGGGGCGTTTGGGGGGGTGTTCAGGAATAGATAAAGAAAGAGGCGCACATTGGCTGACAGTGTTGCAAAGTGCAGGAGGGGGAGTGGCGGAGAGGAAGTGAGCTGGCATAATTCGACTTTTTACACGGAAATGTTTTCTGTTTGTGCTTCTGGGATACACGCACAAACGTACAATGGCTCAATTTACGGTTGGAGTGATGCAAAAGGGGAGCAGATGGTTTTGGTGATAAGAAGGCTGTGACAAGTACTTGATAAAAATCCTCCCATTGTGTGAAAGATTTGTATTCATCATATTGGAAGGCTCATTGGTAACATTAAAAATGAGTCACTTCACTTTGCGGATGTGTCAACAAGCGTGTCCGTCCACTTCGGTGAGACAACAAAAAATTTCACACTGATGGACAATTGAGCCACTGACAACTATAATGAGCTAACTCAAATTTTCAGGAAAATAACATTATAAAGGGATAATTTACTAATTTTGTCATTTTTATCCGTAAAAGGAATTTTATAATGTCATTTTTTTCATTTGTATAAATTTTTCAAAACACATTTTGCAACTTGACATCGCATGATTTTGAAGGCTCAGGTGACAACCAGTCACGACTCGGTTTTTGAATTATAGGTGAGCCGTGATTGGTTGTCACCTGAGCCGTTAGCTTGATGTCATTATCAGTTGACAGCAAGTGGCAAAAGTGACGCCCCTTGATGTAGATAAAAATTGATTTTTTTTTATTACTTAGCTCATGTTCCACCAACGCAATATTAATCGGAATAACATATTTTGTTAATTTGGGACGCGTTGAACATAATATCCAAAACAATATTTTTGACTTGACTTCCCCTTTAAATAACGTGAGCAATATTTCCTTTGCCCAATTTACACCCTAAAATTAATTACTTGTATTAAAAAAAAAAAAAAGATCCCATAGCGTATTTCTTAAAATATCTATGAATCTAAATTGGTTAACTATTTTGATGTATGTTTACTTTTAGGACTTCTAAATAAATCCCTCAACTTTTGTTTCACAAGAAAACTGTCCAACTGCTCAAGGCTGACGTACATTTTGGATACAGGCAGTTCATAATAAACAATAATCAAACGCAACATTTTGATTAATAGTGATGTGTGTATTTTAAAAAAAAAAGTGGAAAGAATGAACAGTTAATGTGTAAATTTACAGTTTCGGAATCGCGAAGTCCATTTGTGATTGATTCTCTCGTGCACTTAATTTTGACCTTCCAGTAAACTCTAGTTTGAGTAGTTTCCCTTGTAAATTGCATCAGTCAGTCTTTCTTTAGCTGCCGCTGCTGCTGTTGTGGTCCTCCCGGCATGCAAATCTGGCAGCTGTGCACAAAAAGTGGATGACCACCAATGCACCTCCTTTCTCCGCCCGTTATCAGCAGCAGCGAGCCGCGGGAGGGAGGGACCAGCCCGTCCACCCGCCCGTTGCATTACATGTTCTTCCTCCTCGCCCCGCGAAGGGTCAAAGTTTGCCAGCAACAATAGACGGAAAAATAACGTTCAGGATTATCAAGTGGACTTTTTTTTTAATCACCCCCCTCGTCAAGACGATGGCTGCGTGGTGGAGCCGCGTGGTTTTTGCTCTACTTTGCTGCTTCACGGTGAGTGTGAAGCGCTTCGATGGCGAGTAACGGACCTTGCTCAGGTGGGGCTTCTTCGTTTTGGGGCTTTTCGTGTTCGGACAAGCCAGCGCACGTCACTGGAGCAAGTCCCGGTGGAATTCGGCTACAAAACAAGAAAGAAGAGAAAAAAAAGAACGCCGTTAGCGAAGCGTTTTTAAGACAGGTTGTGATTTTTTTTTGGTGGATAGTGGCGGATTGTTTTCTGCGCAATCCAAAGTGGGAAAGTGGAGGAAGAATGACGATTATCATCGTAAATGACACAATAATAATAATTCAGAGAGAAAATGAACAACATGAGACATCCACTCCGTCGCATTGACCGCAGTTTGTATATTTTGATTCAGGTTGATCAAAAGATTTATTAACGTATTAAAGTGAAATGTCAGTCGTTTTAAGTATAGTGTAGTGTAATGTAGCTTTAATGACCATGACACATAGTGTTAATTATTATATAATTATTGTTTAAAGTTGAGAATAATGACACATTGACACATTTTTTTTTCACATCAATACTATCATAATGGTATGTTAATACACTTATGTATATGAATTTTATTATCTCCTAAAAAATATCCATGGATTTTGTTGAATTTTTTTGTATTTATTTATTGGTTTATTATTCAAGTGTGAGAGTAATGGAATGTGTATCATGTTAGAAATATTAATTTAAGTATTCAAATTGACTAATTTTGTAAATATTCACATTGATATTCACAGACTACAAAAACATAAAATGCATTTGAATATGTTTAACTTGAAACTCAAGTATGTTTTTGGATTAAAAGGCAATCTTTTTGTCCACATTTTATTTGTGACACACTTCTCATGACGTGTATGTTTATTCCCACCCTCTCCCTTTTCCCTTCCTTGTGCATACCTGCAGGTTGTTGTAGTGCGGGCAGAAGGAAATGGGCTGCACAGGCAGAAAAGAGATTGGATTCGTCATCCCCGGCAGCTGAAGGAGAATCACGACTACTCGGGCATAAACATTGGCAGAGTGTGTGCTTTTTCCTCATATGTGTCTTGAACAACAGTGGCAAAAACGGTGCGATAGTGATATCATGACGTTGAAGCAGGCTGGTCACATGCTGCGTTGTTCAAGTAGGGCTGCTAAACGCTCTTCTGGCACACTTCCATTTTCATCATGGGCCACTTTTAGGTACCATGGTCACCACTCCTCTAGCACAGTTACCATTTAGTACACATTCTCAGGGGGTTTTCGTCGAATTTTGCAAATGCAAAAATTTTTTATTCTTTTCCAAAAGTAAAAGCAAGCAAGTGAGAACAACGATGATCGATCTGCTTTCATGAATATCTGCAGCAATCGGAGAATTTTCAGTGTTTAGATCATATTATAGGTGTCAAACTGTGGCCCCCGGGGCCAAATTTGGCCCACAGTGTAATCATATTTGGCCCGCCAGGCTATACCAAATAACTACGATACCATTTGACATTCTTTATTAGAATTAGAATTAGAAATCCCCTTATTGTCATTGTACTCAAGAGTGCAACGAGAGTAGAGGTTTATGATAATTCTAACATTCAAAATCATATTAGTAATTTTAAAAACTAAACATTGTATTGCACTAATAAAACCACTTCTAATAAAAAAAAAAACAATAAAAAAAATCTGCATTTATATTGTTTTTAATAAATTAAATGCTGGTTCGCAGCTATGTTGACGTTTTACTTTTCGGCCCACTGTGTACTTGAGTTTGACACCCCTGGTTTAGAGGCTGAAATTCTGAGGATTTTTCATTTTAAATTAAGAAAAATAGCTAAATGACGACTCAGTCAAGCAAAAATAATCGATTACGTTGCTCATTGATTAGTTGTCGATTAATCGTTGCATTAGACATAAAACATTTTGTTTTGGTCGCTATAGTGTTGGTGCCAATGTTACTGAAAAGAGATCCAAACAAACCGAAAACCACCACTTTGTCTCATGTCGAGTGATGTCACATTTGCATGATAAAACGTCTAATTGCCATGGTAACCCTACATTTTAAAAAGAAAAGTGAAAAGTTGGACCAGCCTGGACACATCTTGGTATGTGCTACCACCAGATGCTAATATTTCATGTCAGTCGTGCACCCCCCCCCCCAAAAAAAAAGAAAAAGGAGCCCTCATATGTAGCAGCTGGCTCACGTTTGTTCATCTCATTGAAAATGGTGAGCTTACTCTAAAATCTTCCATTGTGTTTGTGTTACAGATCCGCTCCGATAAAGAGAACTTTACGACGATACTGTATTCGCTCAGGGGGCCCGGTGCTGACGAGCCTCCCATTCGCGTATTCGGGGTGGACCAAAGAACGGGCTTTTTGAGAGCCTATAAAGTCCTGGACCGAGAGGAGATCCCTTTTTATGACGTAAGAACACTTAATTTCTCCGTGCACTTTAATGCCAAAATCAGACAAATTGTAAAGCCCGAAATTTCTTTGCTTTTTCCTTTTAGTTAAAAGGAGTGGCGAAATATGAGGACGGGTCTCGCGCCGAAAAGGACGTCGACATCAGAATTACTGTGGTGGATGAAAATGATAACACACCCGTCATTAAAACGGGCCAAGTTGGATCTGTCAAGGAATCATGCGCCGCAGGTATCCAATGACGTCTGCTCGTCAGTGGAATTTTTATTTTTATTTATTTTTTTTTAAACGATCCTTGGGTTGGTTCACAGGCACAATTGCCATGAGCGTGGTCGTCACTGACGCAGATCAAGAGGGCACCCTCAACTCCCAGATCTTTTACAGCATCGTGGAGTCGAGCAGCACTGCCGGCATGTTTGTGATCCACTCCCAAACCGGAGATGTGTCGGTTCTGCGAAACACGCTGGACAGGGAGGTGAGGCGCTTCGCTGGAAACCCGCCAACGGCTCTTGCTCGGCTGACTTTGTTTCTTGTGTGACCAACATAACGAATTACGTCAACTCATCGAAGCGCCATGTTCCGTCTAAAAAACGCCGTGTGCCAAATAGTGGCTGGTTGATGTGAGCAGAACTTGAGTGGCACGTCAAATTTGTGTGCGCCATTTTTAGAGTGAGTGATTCTTGTAAATGCGCTCCGTGTTGACTGAACTGAAGGGTTGATGACTTTTGCAAAATTTAATTGGGCCGACTGGATAAACATCACGTCAGCAAGATGATGGTGTGTTTTCAGTGTTCTGTAAATGCGTTCTGGTCGATAGACCCCGAAGACTGTTTTGCCGTAGCTGAGAAAGAAACACATTCGGAGATCGTCATATTTCTATTCAGAAGTGTTTTCTGCTGGATTAAATTGACACACAGCATAAAAAAATGAAAGTTCGAAATTTGGATGTGATACGAGTTTCGTTCATGTATGTGTGATTTTCCTTCAGACAAAAGATACATACAAGGCGGTGATCAGAGCTTCGGATTTGAACGGCCAAGTTGGAGGAAACGTGGGAATGGGCGAAATTGAGATCAAAATCCTGGACATAAATGACAACGTCCCCACTCTGGAAAAAGAATCGGTATGTCACATCGGACAACATGACTTCTGGTTTTGAAGCCATTCCTTGGGCGCGCTTCATCTCCTGTTGTGTGCAGTATGAGGGCAGTGTGGAGGAGAACACCATCAACGTGGAAGTGCTGCGGATCCAAGCCATCGACTTGGACCTGAAGTACACGGACAACTGGCTGGCCGTCTTTAAAATCGTCTCGGGGAACGAAGGAGGCTATTTTAGCATCACGACCGATGTTAAAACCAACCAGGGGATCATAATGATTCGAAAGGTAAGTCAGCCATGACCTGAGCAGGATGAGCGGCTCAGAAAATGAAGAAATGAAAACTCTCAAAGCCGACCCTCTACTTGTACAGGAGCTGGACTACGAGGAAATAAAGTCCCTCAACTTGGCCGTGGTTGTTTCCAACAAGGCCGAATATGATTTCGGAAGCTCCTCGACCTCCACTTCCGTCACCTCCAAGTCGTACTCGGTGAAGATCAACGTGATCAATCAGAAGGAAGGTCCCCGGTTCCAGCCGTCCGTCAAGGTGGTGACTCTGTCCGAGGATCACTCGTCCATCTCCATCAACACAGTCATCACCACCTACACCGCCATCGACAGCGACACGCAACAGACTGCCACCAACGTGAGGTCGGACTCATTTTTTTCTCATCCTCACGTGCATCACGTGAAGTTGTAGCGTTTAACTCGCACTCAAGACAAAACTTGTCCCCGTTCTTCCAGGTACGTTAAATTGCGCGACGACGACAACTGGTTGATCGTCGGCGAGAGAACCGCCGAAATTAGGCTGAATAAACTGCCGGATCGAGAGTCCAAGTTTTTGATCAACGGAACGTACTACGCCCAAATCATTTGCATCAGCGAGGGTGAGTTTTGCGAGGAATGTTTTTTTTTCTTGATGTTTTCCTCGCCGTTCAGGTCTTCCAACTTGGAGTTGCCTTGATTGTGTCTTACTTACTTTTATGCTTTAACAAATCTTCTTGCGGGCCGCATTAAACCCCCTTCCGGGCCTGCGTGCCATATGTTGGACACCACTGTTCTAAATTATCCCACGGTGTCACATGAGTGTGAATTTTCATTTATTTTTTTTGTCCCAAGTCCTTCTCCAGCCCACAGCGAGAGAAATTGGACGGTTAGATGTCCAGTGATTTATGTTGAGCGTATGCTTCGTTGCGTTTTAGAAGTGTCCTCAAAGACCGCCACGGGGACCATCGCCATTCAGGTGGAGGACTTCAACGATCACTGTCCCAGAGTGACCTCCAAAAGTCACACCATGTGCCACGGCGAAAATGTCATCTACGTCACGGCCGTCGATGAAGACAAATTCCCCAACTCGGCCCCGTTTGAGTTTGCGGTGATTTCAACCAAAAGTCACGGGCAGTGGTCGGTGGAGCATCTCAACGGTGAGACCCGCTACACATTTTTCTTCGCACCTTCTTACTATTGACACTTTCATTCTCGCTCAATTACTTCTAAGAAAAAAATTGTGATCGTAATACAAATGAATTCAAAATGTGTGCCTTCAGGGACGACGGCAATCCTGCGAGATCAAAAGCACTTGTGGCCGGGCATGTACAAAGTGGCCGTTGAGATCAAGGACCAGCAAGGAAAGTCGTGCGCCGACATTCAGATGCTGGACGTGGTCGTGTGCACGTGCGAGCCCAACACCAGAACGTGTGCGGCTCGCATCGAAAGGCGTTCTGACTTTGGTGTTGCGGGAATTCTGCTTTTGCTCTTGGGACTACTGCTGCTGCTCTGTGAGTGTGTTTAACCTTTTTTTGGTTTCCTTGGATGTGGACTCTGGTCCTACTTCCATCAAATAATCAAATGAAATATTGCTTAAACTGTCATAAACCTTTATAACCTGTACGGGCAATAAATAACGTTGTATTACTTGCCACATAATTCAAAGTTATCCAGCGGAATATTAATAAAGGGTAATAAATGCCTGGTCTCATGTTTTGCAGCAAGTATAAAATAAAATCATCTACTAATGCAGGCGTGGGCAAACTACGGCCCGGGGGCCACATGCGACCCGTTAGACGTTTTAATCCGGCTCGCCGAACTGGAAAAAATTTAAATGATTAAATTGTAAAATGTTTTATGGGTTTTTTCAAAGATGTATATTTTATTTGAATACTTTTGATCGCTTTCATTTAAAATTGAATGTATTTTTTTTTTCTCCGATGAGGTGAGGTGACCAAAACACTCCATCCATCTGCTCCTGATCCGGCCCCTCTGTCAATTTTTAGAACCCATTGTGGCCCGCCAATCAAAAAGTTTGCCCACCCCTGCACTAATGCAATATATTAATGTTTTATATTGTTTGAAAAAAAAAAATTCCCGCAATGTACTTCCAATTTGTCGGAAAATATCACCTGACCGGTTCTTTTGTTGTCTTAGTGGTGCCTCTTCTGCTTCTGTTCTGCCTGTGTGGAGGATCCGGCGGAGATTTCAAAGCCATCCCGTTTGAGACCAAACAGCAGCTTATCTCCTACCACACTGAGTGCCAAGGCGAAGACAGGGTACCCATACTTGATTTGTCAATAACAAAAAAAACGTAATCTCTGATGAGTTTTGTGGCTTTTATCTCGTAGGAAGTCCCTCTTCTCGTCACACCAGATGCTGGACATGTGATTATTTCCAAGGACATCAACACGCTTGGAGGAAAGGCCTACCTCGGAGGACTGGCCGAAGGGGGCAGAGCAATCATCTCCGGCAATGAAAACTCCTTCTTAACAACCGACAATGTGCACCGATACAACGAGTACAACCAATTTTCTGGCCAAGGAAGGATGAACGGGATGGTGACGGGACAAGGTCACTTCTCCCAGTACAGAGGCGGGGCCTTTGACGACTTGGCGGTGTCTGATCACTTCCTGGAGGAATACTATTCCTGTGTGAGTACCAGACAACCTCAGGAAATGTATCAACTGTCTATCATGACTATACCCACAAAAAAATAAAATTCTCCAGAAGCCACGCCTGGGCTGTTTACGGCCCACAAACTTTAGCTTGACCACCCCTTTCTGACAACATGATCAATTTGAACTAAACTCAAGAAATGTTTGTTCTATTTCCTTGCAGAAGTCCAACCATGCTGCCCAGCAGTCTCAGGAGAAGGATGCCATACTAGTCTATAACTATGAGGGCGGGGAGTCTCTGTCCGGGTCTTTGGACTGCTGCAGTCTCCACGAAGACGACAATGATCTCTCATTCCTCGATGACCTGGACCCGAAATTCAAAACCTTGGCTGAGATTTGCAAGGGGTCAGCTCAAGTGGATGCGGGCATATGTGTCCATCCACCAGTCAGACCCGTTTCTCCTGTCAGGCCTCCCACTCAGAAGCAAGTCCAGACTCACACTGAAACCCTTAGAGACAGAGATCGCGTCCATGTCGACACTCTCCACACCTCCAAGGTAACATCTGGAACGTCCACGATTGTCCAAGAGGGATCGTCCACACTCTCCAAGGTGCACGTCCAAGACAACGTCGTGATTCCCAGTCAAACGTTGCTGGTGCAACAGCCTGCCTTGTACTACGCCGCCGCGCCCATGTATGTCGTTGAGCCACAGTCCCAAATGGTTCTTGTTGCTGGAGGTGCCCAACAGGGAGTGGGGCAGGTGGGCCTGACGCAAGGGCTGGTTCAAGTCGGTCAACGGGGAGTGGGTCAGGTTGGGCTGACACAAGGCTTGGTTCAAGTTGGCGGCCTCCAGGGATCTCAGGGCATGGTTCTTGTTGACGGCCAAGTTGGACAGGTGTCTCAAGGAACCTTACCAAGACAAGTACTGGTGGTAGAGAACGGATCTACAGGAGTGGGGCACGGTGCACCGGTGGCCCTTGTCCAGACCGGTCAGGGATCTAACGAGCAAGCAACCTTATCTAGACAAGTTCTGCTGGTGGAGAAGGGGTCTTCAGGCAGGGGTGCACAGGTAGCCTTAGTCCAGACAGGTCGGGGATCGAGTGAGCGAGGGGTCAAAAACGTCCGGGGTCAAAGTGTGCATGCTAAGAGTTTCTCACTGGCTTCTCAAGATTCCACAGGGTCAAAGGAGGACTTTGTCCTGAAAGCCACGCCCAAGTCGCAAGTCGGCCAGAGAGTGGTGGTGCAGCAGAGCAAGAAGGTATCGCTCACAGAGAGGAACGTCGAATCTTCATCAAGAGCTTAATGTTTGGTAATGTTTGCATTTCCACTGGAAACACTGTATTCACTGTATTCATTATTGTACACTCTGTTGTCAAACCACGTCCCCCATTCTTGAGTAGAAAACATGCACTCGGGGCCATATCTTGTTTGCAGTCCTAATGTTCATATTGTTGGTAATGGATCTTGAACCACGATTCTTACAGACCATCACTATTGAAGTTTAGGAAGATTTGGTGGAATATTTTATCTTTTGTTTACTTGAGAGAAACGTCAAGAACGCTAATGTGGGTGTAGGAATTGTATGACACAGTATGATCAAGATAATGTCACAATGATACAATGATTTTTAAAAAAGATATAACAATAACCTATATATGTTGAATACATTGTGGTGCATTGGAAGAAACCATCTACTGTAAGAACTAAATAAGGGGAAAATCTCTAGAAACATTTTTTTCTGGCACTGTTTTGCAGCAAATTTAGCTAGTTAGCAAGCTAGCTAATTTGCTAAAATCTATCGAAACAGATTTGGGCACCTCCATTTAAAACAATGAATAGGCTTTCTCTCATTTTACAACAAAACTAGCTAGCTAACTTGCTAGCTAAAATCTAAAACGTGTTTTTTGCACCTCCAACTAAAACCAACAAATGAGTTTTTCTCATTTTATAGCAAAAACTAGCTAGCTAACCAGCTAGCTAAAATCTAAAACATTTTTTGCACCTCCAACTAAAACAAAGATGAGTTTTTCTCACATAACAGCAAAAACTAGCGGGCTAACTAGCTTGCTAATGCCTCACTCAAACCAACACCTTTTTCCACGCACAGTATTACAAGCTTGCGTCGTGTGGCGATATCTTTAATGGTGAATATCGCAAATGTGGTTGTGCCAGCCTTTGTTTGATAATATTCCAAAAATTGCCTCTACAAATACTCAACATGGATGGCACAGGGTGAATTTACGGAGTTGGCGCATCAATACTTGATCCTAACAGAAAACACAATGGTGATAGCAATGATTTTTGCCAAAAGAGATTCTAAAGCCATTTAGGACAGAGCAGTAAGAAGAAACTTTTTTTTTTTTTTGGGGTCTTTGAAGCAGAATCTCCGTTGCGCTACATTTGCGTTGTCAGCTTGAGGCAATCACCTCTTTAGAACGTTTCTATTTTTTAGTGCCTTCATCCACTCACATTTGGTGTCGCTCTGAAAACGGACTAATTGGTAATAGTTTAACTTTAGGTGTGCCTGGAGTTGACCTTGTGAGTATTGAGCATTAGTTACAGTGCAACAAATCAACTATATAGGTTCTTGTTGTAAAACAGATTGACTGAAATAACACATTGAAAGCACTTTTGCAAACAAAATAACAAACTTTTTTTTTTTTAATCCTGCGATTAAACCTGAGTTGTGAATGCAATACATTTCATTTTCGATTGCACTCCTTACTAGTTTTACAAAAGTGCTGTTCAAAGTTGTTTGTGTGGTGTGTGTGTGTGGGGGGGGCGTTCTATTAATTGCTAAGTATATCTCCATTTTGCTTTTGATACGCAAGTTCTAACATTCTGAATGTAAATAGCCTGTATTGCATTTAAGATATCTGCCATAATAAAATATAATTGTCCAAAGGTTTCCTTCTTAGCCTCTTCATTTGTGACTACATGCAGCAAAGCTTTCTTACGAGTGACTAATGCTGAAATGTGGAACTGTGTACTGAATAACTGCTTCCTTGTCTGAGGTAGAACATGGTCACGCAGCCTTGCTGTAAACAAAAGAAAAGTTGAAATCAGGCTTTCTTCCTGGCTTAGGTAGTGCAGAACTTTGCAACGAGTTCTAGAATTGTTTTCGAAAAAAATCATAGAAATAATCATAGATTATACGATAACGGAAACCAAAAAGTCGGAATGCGCCGCTGTCGATCTAACATGGTCATTAGGCAATTAAATAATTATCGAAAATATTTTCATGAACAACCCTTTTGATCATGAATATAAATCAAATAACAAACGGTGATTATGGTGCTACCTTCTTGTGTTTCTGGATGACACATTCTTACGTTGCCACTCAAACCAGTAAATTGCACTATGAAGGACTCTGTCATATTAAGGGCACAGAAATTCTGTTATTACACAGTAATAACGCTATAATAACACTCTAATAACAAATATAATGGGGGTCCTCAATTTATGAGGCAGTTCTACCATAACAATAATTTCTATGACCGTGGTAATGCCCAGTTGTCTATCGCTAACCTACGCTAACATAATTTCATACTTACAAAAAATATTTGTATGAAGAATTCTACGCTCCAAAAAATATTAATAATATTATAGATATGAAAAACACTGAGGACAGTGGAAACTTAGCATGCTTTCTTGTGCCGTCAGCTGATAAAAAAAAAAGAAGCCCCAAAAAGTCATAAGCATATGTGGAGAATTCCGACTTGTGCAACATCGGCCGCCTTCCACTGTACTTGAAATCACCACAAGCCCCACCAACACACACTCCTACTTTCTGATCTGCAATGAAGCAGAAGTGATGCATTGCCACTGAATCGCCTCACAAAATTTCACACACGCATATTTTTTGTACGTCAGGCATGATTCATCATTCTGTCTGGTGTAGTAGTATTTTTTTTTTTTAAAGTCTCGCTTCTGCACGTATGTGCGTGTGTGTGTGTGTGTGTGTGCGTGGGTGCGTGTGTGCGTGCGTGTGTGGGTGTGCGTGCGTGCGTGTGCACGCGTGTATACGTGTGAGGTCATCCGTCTTGTCAATGTAGATGTTTTCATAACGAGGCATTCCTTCCTGGCAGATCGAGCCAATTGGGTGTGGTCGCATTTCAAGAAACAACGTCCACAGTCCCCACGTCTGCCGATACGGCCGATGCAGCGTTTGCACGCTCGTCAATGATTAATCACTTCAGTTCGCTCACTTTCAGTGTGACGGCCTTCTGCTCCTCGCAGTTTAATGCCGTTATTATGCTGGCCTATTACTAATAATAAACACATAAATAGAATCATGACTTATTTGTGATTATTTCACATTAATCTGATTGGGCTTCATCGCCATTAATACGAGACATGATTCAATATGTTTAATTTTTTTAAGCGTCAACCACACCCTTCCTTGGAAATATCAACACGTAAGTCGGAGGATGTCCGGCCTACTGCGAACTCAGCATATGAAATACACATGCATAATCATTTTTTTTAAAATTGATAGCATTAAAAACACATTGCTAAACTTTTGAGTTTTCAATGTTATTTTATTTTTTCCACGTGTTAGCTTTAACACTTGTCTGACTTGTCTTTTGTTAAATTATTTTTATTCATAGACTTTGGGATTTAATACGCCTGTGACAGAGTCGATTCTAATAATAGTTCATAATTAATTTAATTGAATGACTTTTACTTTAATACTTTTCATTTTTGGTGTGGTCTAGCAGTGTCGCTTTCGTCTGGTTTATTTTATTTGCTCAAATTTTTTATTTATTTTATATTACACACAGACTCTTTATTTTGCAGTCAATAAATTGGAAAAAATATTTATTAGAATGTCTGAAATTATTATTTTCTCCTCATTTTATTTAAAATAACAACCAAACATTTAATGGGATAAATCTGAAGAATAGTAAATGTATCAATGAACCAATTTTACAAAATTTGCTTAAAATAAAATGCAAAAAACGCAAAAAAATAAAATCGCTTGTTTTAATCAAATATCTATGATTTTTGCTCATTTTTAAATTTAATTTTCAATTTTATTTATATATTTATTAAGCAACAAATTAGTTCAACACTTTTCAGTTAAATCAAAGTAACCAAGCTGGCAGTGAGCTATTTTTAGAACTGGCCCAACTTTTCTAACTGCATTTATGATATTTAAACTAATTCGACTGTGACTTATACGCGATGACGTGTATTTGTTTGCTGTTTCCTCGAGGACATTTTACTTACGTGTTAAAAAAAATGTTGAAAGAAGTTGTCGAAATGCATTTGTAACCTTTATTTGAGAGGCTAAGCTTTCGTTTGAAGCAGACAAACACCAATGGCAATTTCAACCGGCGTTGATAATGAGTCACATGTATTCTTGTTCTCATACATCTGGACTGCCGCCTGGCATTGTTTGTCTTGGATGTTACACCTCTCATCTGAGAAAGTTTTCTCAGATTTGACAGCCCAGTCTGAGATGATTATCTGTGCTCCAAGTCGGAGGCACGCCCCACCACCGGAAATGGGATCCTCGATCCATAAATAGACGAGGTTTCCAGATTTGGGTCATGATGAAGCATTGTCAGATGAGAGGCGAAACATTTAAGACAAACACAGCAGTCCACAGCGATCGATTCAACGCCCAGGGAAACAAAATCTATACTGCAGGGGTCGGGGTACAGTTCCCAGGGGGACACCTTCTCAATGGCGGACGTCGTCGTCGTCCTCCATTTCGTCTTCCTCGTACTCCCCCATCTCGTCGGCCGTAGCGTCCTGGTACTGCTGGTACTCGGACACCAAGTCGTTCATGTTGCTCTCTGCTTCGGTGAACTCCATCTCGTCCATGCCCTCGCCCGTGTACCAGTGCAGGAACGCCTTCCTGCGGAACATTGCGGTGAACTGCTCCGAGATCCTCCTGAAGAGCTCCTGGATGGCCGTGCTGTTGCCGATGAAGGTGGCCGACATCTTGAGGCCGCGCGGCGGGATGTCGCACACGGCCGTCTTCACGTTGCTGGGGATCCACTCCACGAAGTAGCTGCTGTTTTTGTTCTGCACGTTCAGCATCTGCTCGTCCACCTCCTTCATGGACATGCGGCCGCGGAAGATGGCCGCCACGGTCAAGTAGCGGCCGTGGCGCGGGTCGCACGCCGCCATCATGTTCTTGGCGTCGAACATCTGTTGCGTAAGCTCGGGGACCGACAGGGCGCGGTACTGCTGGCTACCCCTGCTGGTGAGGGGGGCGAAACCCGGCATGAAGAAGTGTAGGCGGGGGAAGGGCACCATGTTGACGGCGAGCTTGCGCAGGTCGGCGTTGAGCTGGCCGGGGAAGCGCAGGCACGTGGTGACCCCGCTCATGGTGGCCGACACCAGATGGTTGAGGTCCCCGTAGGTGGGCGTGGTGAGCTTCAAAGTGCGGAAGCAGATGTCGTAGAGTGCCTCGTTGTCGATGCTGAAGGTCTCGTCGGTGTTCTCCACCAGCTGGTGCACGGACAGCGTGGCGTTGTACGGCTCCACCACCGTGTCGGACACTTTGGGCGACGGCATGACGCTGAACGTGTTCATGATGCGGTCGGGGTACTCCTCGCGGATTTTGCTGATCAGCAGAGTGCCCATCCCGGAGCCGGTGCCGCCGCCCAGCGAGTGGGTCAACTGGAAGCCCTGCAGGCAGTCGCAGTTCTCAGACTCCTTCCTCACCACATCCAGAACCGAGTCCACCAGCTCGGCTCCCTCCGTGTAGTGACCCTTGGCCCAGTTGTTTCCTGCTCCACTTTGACCTGCGAGACACGTGTTCCATCAAAAATAAAACGACATGAAGATTCCTTACAGCTACTCTCGAATAAGACTAAACCCGAAACCTACTTTGAACCCCTACTTCAAAACCCGAACCCTAGTTTGAAACCCTAACCCTAGTGTAAAACCCTAAATGTAAACCCTAACCCTTCTTTGAAACCCTAACACTAATTTCAAACCCTACATCTAAACCCTAAACCTTGTTTGAAATCCTACTTCTAAACCCTAACCCTAATTTGAAACCCTACTTCTAAACCCTATACCTAGTTTCAAACCCTACTTGAAAACGGTAACGCTAGTTTGAAACCCTACCTTAAAACCCTAACCCTTGTTTGAAAGCCTAACTGGAAACGCTAGCCCTTGTTTGCAACCGTAACCCTAGTTCCAAACCCTCCTTCGAAACCCTAACCCTAGTAACCCTACATCAAAACCCTATCCCGAACTTGAAACCCTATGACTTGATTTTTACCCCGTCAAGTTTATTGTATTTGTGTGTACATTATAAGCTCTTGCTTTCTGTAGGTGCAAAAAGCAGGATTACAGGATTTCACATTGAATAATCTTTGGCAAAAAAATAGGCGGAGTTTGAAATACTTCCTGTTTTCACTCTTCTTCTTTCAAATTTAGTGCCAAATGTAATAGTGTGCTGCCAACTGGTGGCCGGCAGTGGAATTACACTCCAAAATAAACAGGCGGCAGCAGAAGATGCCAAATTTTCTGTTTTTTGAGCAGTCATTCCTTTTGGATGATCTGCAGAAAAATAAAATCGTGCATGTACAGAATTATAATTGATAAAATAATCTTCAATGCAGTGAATGTCAAAAGTGGACGACTATCTTTATATTTGATTACAGTTTACCCTCTTCAGGTTTTTATTGTCAAAGCCCTCCCTTGAGACCACCAGACGAGCTGACAAAGTGTCAGCATCACTCCACTCGCACAATACCGTGAAGTGTTGCGGAATTTGCCGGGCGTCTCGGGACACTCCCACTGTCACCACGTCCAAGTGTGTGTGTGTGTGTGTTTGTGTGCGTCTTTGGCTCGGAGGGGCGACATCATCGTTCCACTCACCAAAGACAAAGTTGTCAGGCCTGAACAGCTGGCCAAATGGACCCGATCGAACCGAATCCATGGTCCCGGGTTCCAGGTCCACCAGAATGGCTCGTGGGACATATTTGCTGCCTTTGGGATGACAAAGAGGAGAGAAGAACCGGGTGATGTCATTCCACACTTGGTGTCTGAATGTCTCTCCATTTGTCTCTGACTTATTTCATTTTTCGCCTCCTGATACGCCCTTTTCGCTGAGCGTGCCAGCAAAGCGCTGCAACATACTCCATGGCTTCTTCCAGACCACTGAGCCTCTTAAAGTGCTGAGGTCGGCACAGTGGGTTCAAGCAAGGCCCTTCCCAAAAATGTGTCTTTCTTTCAAACCTTGTCTTTGCTGCAACAATGAGGCCCTGTGCTCTGCAGTCACCAGTAACCGCTTTTTGTTCTCCTAGCAACTTTACGACTTTTTAGCAGAAAAATGACTTTATTCTCAGGATGTTGCCCCTTTTGTGTGTGTGTGTGTGTGTGTGGGTTTGGGTGTCTTCTTGGCGTTTGAACAGTCATTTGTGCTTGAAAATAAAATTCTATAGGGACGCATTTTAGTAGTATTGTATTGTTATTGTTATTTCTTTTTATTCTGTAGAGCGACATTTACAATCTGCCTAGAGCAGTGCATCTCAAATAGTGGGGTCGCGCGGTGCGACGCTAAGGGGGGCACGAGTAAACTTGGAGAACATGCTTTTTTTTCGCTGTCCTACAATGGAGAGTACAGTGTAATTGCACCTCCACTCCAGTAGTTGGCAGTAGCGCTCTCCTAGCCATTGTGCACAGCGAGTATTAACTCTCCGGTGTAGGTTTGTTTTGCAACAAAAATGCTCTCATTGGTAGTTGCGGCGGAGAGTGGGTGGTGGAGGGGGCGGGGGGGCGCGAATCTTTTTCTTCTCGCTTTGGGGGCGGAAGCACTGTTCTATGGACTGCTGATATAACAAAGTCTTTTGGATAACTGTCCATGATATAAATAAATAAAATAAATATTCTCATCCTTGGAACTTTTTTGATGATGAAAATAAAAAAAATCACATAATATTAAGATATTTTCTATTTAAAAAAAATAAACAAAAAATGTCAAATATTTAATCATCGGCCGCTCATATATTTTTCTAGACAACAAATGACTCATATCGATCGATAGATAGATCGATAGAGGAAGTGTTTGCTGCCAGAGAGTGAAGGCTCAGTGAATTGTGACCTGAAGTAACCTCACTGCAGCAACTGCAGCAGGCAAGCGAGATGAGATGAGAGTGCAGATACTTGTGCTCCCTACAGACACACGTGTGGAGATGGACATGGCGATGGAGACCAAAAAAAAAAAAAAAAAAAAAAGAAGGAAAGTTATTTTAGCTGCCCTTCTTTGTGTCAGGACCTACTTTCTGACGCGGAAGATCACGCGTTCATAGTTTGTGGTCTGGCGTTTACCTGAAGCCTCGCTGTAGTACACGTTGATCCTCTCTAGTTGCAGGTCGCTGTCGCCTTGGTAACTGCCCGACGGGTCGATGCCGTGCTCGTCGCTGATCACCTCCCAGAACTGGAAGGACAACGTTTTGTGCAAGCAAGCTTTGTCACTTCCTGTATGTGTCTCAAAACTTTTGAGACACCTCCCCATTAAAATCAAATCCTGGAGGCGTCCCAGAATACTTGAACTAACTTCACATTAGGTGTGCAATATACATTTTTTTTTGCGCTAACAAGCATGCTTGCGTGTGTTTTTGACTTGCTGAATGTAACATAGAGGTTGTTGCACATTTTTACATGACTTAACATGTTTTCATCTTGAGTTTTTTGTTCTCAATGTGTTTGGCATACGTACCGTATTTTTTCGGACTATAAGCCGCTACGTTTTTCCTCGATTTTGCGGCTATTATGGATTTTTTCTTTCACCACTAGGGGGCGCTCTATCGTTCAGAAAATACACTTAATAAATCTCCAAAAAATTCTCTCGGGTCTGTTCTGTTTTAATGAGCAAAGTTGTTGCTGTGTTAAAAGGCAATCTTTTTATGTTCCTTTAAGTGCATTCACAGTAAAAAAAAAATTGTTCTGTACACGCAATAAACAACAAATTATTTTTCAACATAAAAAATTGCGGCTTGTAGCCTGGTACGGCATGTATATCGGTTTCAACATAAAGCAACATCAATGTTTTTAGACAGGAAGAGCAAGACCCAAATAAATCCAGGATGCTGCGCCTGACCATAGCATCGAATCGCAAAAGCCACGCCCTTCACGAGGCCGCCATTCAGCAAGTGCGCATCTGCTTGGAGTCAAATTGACATGAAACTATCGTCCAGCCATTCAATATCCTAACCCTGACTCGTACTTAACTTGATTAGAACTGAAGGACGATATAATTTAAGCATGCAAACATTTCTCTAGTCGAAACGTGACAACGGGTTGCTTTCGAGTTCTCAACACACGTTACCTTGGCCCCGATCTGATTGCCACATTGTCCGGCCTGGATGTGCACGATCTCCCTCATGGTGCGGTGCGCTGCTCCGATGGACGAAGGCTGACTCGACGGCTGGTGTGGTGGCTGCGTCGGCTCCTGTGGCGCCTTGGCCGGCGTGTGCTCGTCAGTGTGATGGCGCTGCGCTGCGGCTGCGAGTCAGCGCTTTCTTCAGTCACGTTATTAACGCTGCCGTCAGGAGGATGACGTCGCAGCGTCCTCAGCATCCCCCGGCAGCCAATGGCAGAGCTCGGCTGGGATGCGGCGGACCCCAGCAGCAGCAAATGTGCTGCATCATCAGCAGCAGCATCGGCCCGCCTCACCGGCAGAATGATGATGCTGTTCTGTGTCACGCGGGTGGAACGTGACAGATGTGAATTTGGATGAGCACATCTGGATGCGTGGATGATATCACACGTGATGTCAACTCAACACACTTCTTTGGTGAAACCGCACTTTGTATCAACTCATTTTGGAAAAATCAAATAAAACCAAATCAAATCTTGACCTTTGAGCAAATATTACCACACATATTGTGGGAGCAAATGGACAATCGGAGATGGGCGTGGCCTCCAAGCGTCCGACTCACGGTACAGATGTCTCATGTGAGAGTAGCACGTTACATTGAAAGGGAATTAAAGGATTTGCTGCGATTGGGCGTCTTTGACGTTGCTGGTGACCAGAGCTGGAATAGTTTGGGATTTTTTCATTTGAGTTCATTTTAATTATTTTTTTGGAGTGGGTTTGCTAGTTTCAATGAATTTTTGTTTTTCTGAAAATGCTTCATTTAATTTAGTTTTCATTAGGTTTAGTTTTTTTTTTAATATGGTGCGCAAAATAAAAATAAATAAATGAATAACTAAATAAAAGGTTGCGTAATAAAGTAAAGTAAACAACAATTCTCTAATAACTGCTTGACCTTCTTATGAATGTACAACAATACCGAAATGAAAAAAAAAATTAAAATTATAGAAACTTTTTTTTAAAATGAAATCTGAAAGCTCATGTGTGATTTGCATGACAAAGATGAAAACAAACAAAATTATACTTTTAGTTCGGTTCATAAACATAAAATGTTATTTTTTTCATTTTAAAAGGATTTTTAATTTTAATTTTTATTTCATTAAATACTTTTAAAATCAACACTGTTATCTGATAATTCATAAAGACGTAAACATAAGATGTAGTTTCAGTTAGTGTTTTTTTTTTTTTTTTCAAAAGCACTCATTTTTAACTGGCTGCGACCACTCCCACAGCGGCGCAACGCTCCTTCTGTTGGCCAACGCTCATATTCGACTGACAGTGGAGATATGATTAATGAATAAGATCACATTTTATTAATCACAGAGGATATTAGTAAATAAATAAAGGCATAAGATAATTTTCACAAGATAACCTTTACTCCTCACAGAGTGGAGAACTTTATCGTCTTCAATGAAACTAACAGGTATTTTTTTTCCAAATGTGGGAGGAAGTTTGACTACCAACTCCGCACTGGAAGACTGCACCCGCCATCCAAATCCCAAACTTCAGGCCTGTGAGGCAAGCGTGCAAACCACTTGGCCACCCTGCTCTCCTTTTGACAACATTAATAAAAATAAAAAAAAGTCAAAGTCTTGAGTCGGGATCAAGAAGGAGGTGCAAGTCAAACGACTCCTTTTGTCTCACATCCTGTTTGGCCTTCAAAGCATGTACGCATTGTGCTCTTTCTCACCACGCACACACACACGTGCACACACGCACACGCACACACGCACGGTTACCTTTTTACTGTCCTGGCGAGCTATTCATTAAGCGGCCCTTTTTCTTATACAAGCTAAGCAGAGGTTGTTTTTGGCAGGGATCTTAATCCTGTTGTCGCATTTTGGGAGAAGTCTCGATTGTGCGTATGTGTGTGCACGTGTGTGTGCGTGTGCGTGTGCGTGTCCATGTGTGTGTGCATATAGCTTTAAGACGATTGATAGCACTGCTGAAATCTACATCAAGCTGCAGTCAGGAGGCAGCTATAGTGCAAAGTATAAAGTCGGGGCATGTTAACAGTGAGGGCATTCTTCCTGCACGGCGGCCGGTTGCCTAGCAACTTCTTTGTGTCCCCCTGCAAGGAAATTGTCCAGATAGGATTTAGAGTTTGTAGCGGGTTTTGGTTACACGGAGTCACACAGTCGGAGTCCAACTCATTCTTACTGCGACGTGCTGCTGCAGCAAGGCAACACACAGTTGACATTGTGGCCGCCTGGCGAAATATTAGGGACAGCTGCACAAAAGCAGGAAGAAAAAAAAGTGCAAGGCAGAGTTTTAAAGGGTGTGAATATTAATACTACTTTTTTTTAATTTTAAATCTTGTACTCTAAGACACCATATTAAAAACTAAAACTAAAACCAAAAATACCTCCCCCCAAAAAAATAATCAACCAAAACGAAGCATTTTGTGAACAACTAACAAACTGCTCTAAAAAAAATTATAGAATTAAAAAAAAAATCCACATGTTTAGTTTTAACCAATTACCCATGCTACAATTTAAAGTAACTCCGATAAAACCTCAATACAATTGAGATGTTCTAGTAGGCTTTCATTCTTTTTTTCTTTTTTTTTTGCTTTCTCACACAACCCTCAAGTTTGGTGTTCAATATTCATCATTTTGAAAAATAAAGTGAACAGTAGCTCAATAAATAGTGGTTTATTCTGACAACAGGTATGGCTTATATACAAGTGCGTGTAAGAATTTGAAAACAAAGTCAAACCAAACATTCAGAAATCATCAATGGTACAATCCATGTTTTTTTTTTTGTACATTCATTCAAATCTCCCTTCAAGAGAGGAAGGAAGCAGAACCTGAACCTTTGATCACCTTTCACACATTTATGCTTTATCCTTCATGTATACATTCACTGTTCCATCTGCGGTGGACGTCCACCTCGATGCTTCGTCTGGTGCTAAATTGTACTTGTTCTATTGCGGATGTTGCAGTCAGCACCGTGCAAAAAGCGTGATGAGATTTGACACGAGTGTCTCGTTTGTTATTTTCATATGGCCGCTGTGTTTGCGACACAAACACACACGCAAACGGAAGGAAGCCAAGTTGAAGCAAAATGGCTGCAGCAGATGTCACCCGTTCTACTGTCAAAGTCTGCATCATCAATTGTTCAAAGAAAGCGCCTTCTTCCCTTTTCTATTGTGATTTTTTTTTCTACTTGGGGGGGGGGGGGGGCTCCATTGAATGGACAAAGTATTTGGGCCACACAAACAAACTTGGGGAAAAAAAGTGGCAAAGTTACAAGAGTTCATTTGAGTCAATGTAGCAATAGTAGCGAAACCTTCTTTTTTTTTAATGAGGAATAAATAGACAAAATCTTAAAATGCATTTCCAGTAAACATTTGCATAACTAAAAATTCAAAATATTATCAGAAAAAGATATTACGGGGGAATAACATATTTTTAATGAGTGAACTCGCACATAAGCGTTAATACAATTTATTAATTTGTACAATAAATTCTCATTTTAATCTCAAATGATAGATTTTCCCCTTAAAATATGTTCTGGTAAAAATAAAATTTTGTCATTTAGTTAGACTTAATAAAACAAATAGTTTAAATAATGTTTATTTCTAGAAAATGGGTGTTGTAATTATAATTCTTTTCTAAAATGATGTTTCAAATTATTTAATTATTATTTTGAATTTTTAATTATTTTAATTATTTAATTATTGTATTTTTATTACAGAACTTGCCATTTATGACCGGTTCCTCGTTCAGGGATCAAGTGTATTTCTTGGTGGGTTTTTATTAAATAATGTTGGTTAACAAAAAAAAAAAAAAAAATTCCTGGTAAAGCAGAAATAAATCCGGAAAATTCTAACTTTTTTCCGATGCAATGAGTAGTTTCTCATAAGGCATTTTCTTTCTTACAACATTATTGTCATGTTTGACTTTGTACCATGTGAAAGTATTGCACAACGTTTCCGTATTGTTGATTTCGTCTCAGTGTGGCTCTAATACTCCGCCTATGTGACGTCACATGATTGCAGGGAATTTGTGCTTTTTGAGGTGTGTAGCAGCATCAGACACTGGCATGAATAGTTCACAACTTGATCATCGAACAAGGATTGCCACCTTGGAAAAACGACCATGACGAGGACGAGAAAAAAAAAAAAACACGATCATACTTTGATTTAAACTGCATTACATCATCCACAGGAAGGGAGGAAAAAAACAAACAAAAAAAAACAAGCACAATCTTGTCGTCAGTGCACATGGAGGAAGAACATTGTTGGAAAGTACCTGCATTTCTTTTTTTCATGAACGCACCACAAGATCTCCCGAGAGCGCCAATTTCTGTTCCTCCCAGGGCAAATTCCACGCAACACAATGACGGCGGGAACTTTGAGTCACATCTTTCAAATAAAAAAAATAAAAAAAATCTGGCATTGGAGTTTTACAGTAATGACCCTTAATTTGCTTTATGAGCATGATTGTAAACATCTCTGCAAGACTGTCAAGTATAGACGGAAGAGTCAAGTCTTTCGTAAAGCAGTTTAGTTGTGCGTGGAAGTCAAACAAAACAAATAAACAAAAAAAAAAAACTCACACACATTGCATTCAATTAAAAAAAATATTTTTGTCTTTGCCGACGGTTTTACGTACTGTGTGAGGCGCCACCAATATTGCAAGGAAGAAGCTTTGTACATTTATCAGGTCAATCATATTTTTCAATTTGGTTCACACACACACACACACACACACAATTTTGCACTTGCTGACAATGTCAATACAATATTACAACATTTGGAACTCATTGTTTAGAAAAAGAAAATACACCGGCAGCTCCATCCTATATGAAAGACATTCCGATCATCTCAATTGATCTGAGTCACTCCGTCTACGTTCAGTCTATGGCGGGCGGGCGGGCGAGGAGGGGGCTGCAAACAAACAAGCCCCCCAAAACATGCAATCCTCCATTTTTTTGGCACCATTTGAACATTTTCATTTTGGTTTACTACGGGAGACGGGCTTATTTTGTGCTGTTTCTTCTGATTGTGGACTTGGCCCAAAGGCAAGTCGTATTTTCGCTTCCAGTGCATAAGAAATCGATCGGACCAGTTTAGGATGCCCCCCGAAATGATCCAAATCATTGTTTGGCTTTCTGTCATGGATACGATAAAAAGGACCAGTGGGAAAAAATTGAAAATTGAAATTGCAAAAGAACGCGTGCCAATAATTATGTTGGACTTTTTTGGTGGACTGCCACCAGATTTTTCATGTTGGCAATTTTTCGGGCACTGCATGTCTGACAAACATTATTTCATTTGGACTTTCTCAGCAGCATTTGTTCTCACGTTCTGGAGCTTGTTTCTTATTGACTCTTGAAAAGTTGTTTTATTGTCCATCGTTGCAGTTGAAAGGCTGGTGATTTTTTTTTTCTTGTTTCCGATGAACTGACACTCCCCAAAAAAAAAAAAAAGAAAACGGCGCCGTCACAAAGCAGTCTCTTGTGCACGGAAAGGAAAGGGATCGTGTTTAAAGGCCACCCAACTCCAGGCTGGGGCGGCCATTTTTTTATTTATTTATTTATTTTTAAGTGCGAGGCGATTTATTGGCTGCATCAGCATCATGACGATGCCACGCCGTTGAGGACGTTGCTTTCTGTGCTGGCGCTGATTGACAGCACGCCAGAGTCGATGGGGGAGGAAACTGTACAGACCAGTAGCGAGAGGGGAGACGCACCCGAAGGGCTGGAATCCGAGTCCGAGTCTAGCGAATCCCGTAAAGGATGATCGGTCAATGTGGTCGCCACGGCGGCGGCGGTGGGTTCTGTGATGGGGGGTGCAGGCGGGGACGGGGATCGGGGCGGTGGCGTATGGCTCGATGAGGGGAAAACCGAGTCTGGAACGGGGGAAGGAGGGAGGGACAGATCGTCGCCAGAGGGCGCGTCCGGCGGAGGGGACGGCGGCGTTGATTCCGCCTCTATTTTGAAGTCGATGTCTGCGTCTGAGCAGAGGGAGGCAACATCAGGTGGCGGGAGCGCCGGTGAGAGCGGGTCGGCCACAGCGCCCTCCGGTGGACCCGATCCCTTGGACGTAAGGTCCGCGTCCATTTGGTCGGCGGATTCCGGCCGGGACTCCTCTGAGGTCGGGTCCGGAAGAGTTTCCTGCGAAGGGGACGGATGCAGAGTGTCCATTTGGAGGACGACGGCGTGAATGAGGGGCTCGATAGAAGCGAGGACCACTTCTGAAGGCTTGCCGTCGTCCGACAACAGGGGGCGCGAGTGCGCAGGCGTGGAAGACAGGAGTCGCTCGTTGCTAGCCTGGATGACGTCATCTTTAGTCAGCGCCGCGCACGCGCCGTCGTTTTCGTCGGGCCGCTCGGGCTTGGCGAGGGCGCTCAAATCGGCCTCGGATGAGGCGGCGGAGTCCATGGTGGAGACGGCGGTGGCGGCCGCCTCGTGCAGCGGCGTGTCGTGCACGCGCGTGTAATCCCGGGCGCTCTCGGAGGGCGCCAGCAGGAGGCGCTGTTCGCCGGGCTTGCGCGGCGGCAGCAGCGGCTGGCGCGTGTAGCTCTCGCCGTCGGCCAGCGTCTCGGGCAACGGGTGGTAGCGGGTCTCAGGCAGGAGCAGGATGCAGATGATGCAGATGAGCGTGCAGCAGGTGAAGATGATGTGGTGCAGGAAGTAGCCCTTCTGGTTGTGCAGCTCCATGATGGGCGCCGTCAGAATGCCGAAGCCGGCGCTCGCTAGGACCAGGCCCAGGCCGCCGCCCCTACACGGACATCAGTGATTGGACATTTTAGGACTGGGTGATTATGCAAAATAATAAAAATGACAGTTATTCTGATTCATATTGAAATCCCAAACAGTTTAAAGCACGCTCAGGGAGAGCAGAACAACATTCATGTCACACACTTGCTGCATTCTGGGTGACATCACAACGTAGGAACTTGCAAACGCACGTGCAGCGCACCATTTTTCTTGTTACGATCATGAGAGGTCAAAATCAAAATCCCCATTTTGATTCATTGACCAGCCCCATTGGACATTTTTTTTTTATACGTGTAAAGAGACGTACCACATTGAGGGAGCAATGAACACAGTCACAAAGTGTCAAAAAAAAAAAAAAAAAGAAATTGATTGAAACGAGCGACATTGACAACGGGTCACAGCTGGGTCTTCCCGTATGACAATGCCCCAAAGCACATTTGGATTTTGCCTCGGCAACAAAGGAGCGGCTCGAGAAGAAACACGTTAAGGTCACGGAATGACCTCGTCAGTCTCAACCAACAGAAAAGCTGAGGAGCCAAGTGAAGCGTTGATTTTCCAAAGTCAAGAAATTAAAACATTTCGAGAGAGCGTCTACTCACATAATTAATAAACCCGCAATACAAATTCCGTTGTACAATAATCATGTCTGTTGTGAGTGACCTATTTCAGTAAGTTTCAGACACCAGAGAGTGCTGCGGCGCCACTTCATTTCCCAGCCGCCGTTTCTCACAATCCACCAGGGGGCGCCCTTCAAGCACTTTGCAAACAACAGCAGCCCTTACGTAAGGCCACATACAGGAAAACCTCATGCAGTGCCCAGAGGGGATTTTGCACAAGCTGCCACCTTCATGTGACAATGATGCTGACAAAAGAGGAGCCTCTGGCACATGCTCAATGATTTCATTTCTCTGAGGAGGGAGAGCAGCAAATTCAACGGAGCTCGAGTCACTAGTGCAACTCACTAGTGTTGACTTTAACACCAGTTATTTTTAATGTTCAGGGGGGATTCTTAGTATTTGTAAATAAGTGGCAATGTGGCTAACCTCTGCTAAGGCAGTTGCAGGGTCTACCAAAAAAAAAAAACAAAAAACAAAATTCATACAGTGAAAAAATGCCCTTAGCGTGTCAAAACAAGCCGATGAAAAAAAAGTCATGTTCCCCACCCGGGCCAGGTTTACATCACTGTGGTGGTCCGGTCCGGTCAAAGAGGCGTTCTGGTGGGCTTTACCTGATGACGGTGGGGGTGATCTCAGCACAGAAGAAGATGCTCAGGTTGCTGACGGCGTGGGAGGAGAACATCCCGATGAAGGAGAAAGCGACGGAGAAGTTCTTCTTTAGCGTGCCGGAGCTATCTACAAAAAAGAACGAGCATGTGGAATTAATTTTCTCTTGATGATTTTTTTTAAGTTAAATTCATAATTGCAACAAAAATACGTGACAGTAGAACTTTCTACATATATTGTATTGTCCTGCAGTATTTTTAGACTGTAGTAGCCCATCCCGCCTCTAGGGGCGCTCTAGCAGCACAAATGCATTTGGAATTGTTTTTTTTTCCTCTGACGTGCAGGTGCAACGTGCAGTGAGTCAATTGAGGTGGTGGTTTGGCGTTTTGGGTGGATTCATAACCCAAACCACAAAATGATTATAGTCATGCAAAATAGTCTTACCTATATTGAGATGGGTGCTGTACTTTCCCAGCACTGGAAGAGAAACAGGAGAAAAAGTGTGTCAGTCATGAGTTTCCAAACAAAAAAAAAAAAAAAAAAGGCACAGCACCTTCATGATTATTAATTAAATCCTCAATCAAGTATGGGAAAAGCAAAACACAAAAGTGCAATGCAGCACCTTGATGTGTTGACACGAGTGAATGATTAAGTCACCAGTAACTGAATAAACGGACTCATGTCTCGTTGGTACACATTGACCGCGATAGTCGTCTGTGGTGGTGTCCAATCGCTCCATTATGAGCGGCTGACATGAGCATAGGACACGCCTCGTTGTGCAAGCACTGGACATTTCATTAGGTACACCTGCATCATCACATCCTGTCAAAAATAGGGTAATTTCAAACTAATTAACAACAACAATAATAATAATAAATAACTCTGCCCCTGTCATAGGAAAATATGGAAAAATTGACTAATAATAGCAGAGCTAATATTTTGGATTCATTTTCAGAAAGTGTTTAATGTTAGCTTATTTAAATAAAAAATAATGCAAAAAAAAAAACCCCCACTTCTTTATAAGATGCATTGCACTGCCAACTCAAAGTACAAAATTACACCCACTGTTAAATTAAAAAAAAAAAAAAAAAAAAAGCATTTGATTGACTGAAAGTGATCATCAGTGAGGAGAACTCACAGTTGGGCAGGCCCAGCTGCAGTAGCGACGCCAACGCGGTGATGATCATGAACATGAGGAGGCCGCCGCGCCGGCCCATCAGGCCCACCGCCGGGCACAGCGCCAGGCAGGATGCCACCGCAATGCCCGCCATGGTGTAATAGTCGGCGTAGAAGTCGTGAAACATGGTGGTTTCCTGGGCCTCCGGGTCCATCATGCTGCGGGCGAAGCAGTGGTGGATGCCGTAGCCTGTTAGCCTGCACACAGACGGGAGGAGAGATGCTAAATAAATCAAGAAAAAAAAAAAATTCTATTCAATTTCTAAATTGTAATGTCGTACAATTCAAAGTTCAAGATGAATTTTCTAGGAATTAATTAATTAATTAAATAATATATACATATTGTAAAAATTCAATAAAAAAAATGACGATAATTTAAATATTATTATTACTAGTCTTTTATTTTTTTCCTTTAATAATGATTTGATAATTCATTCTTTAGTTCTACCTAAAAAATCATTTAAATTTCAATAATATGTACTCTAACATATTTTATTTTATTTCAAAATCAGTCAACTTCTTTTTACACTTAAGTTACATTGTTACTCCAAATGTTACCATACACTAAATTATACTTTTTTTTTTTTTTTTAAAACTCCACCTATAAAAATATTTTTAATTGAAAATTTAATCCAAGTTAAAAAAAAAAAAAAATTAAATTGCCATTACCAATTAATTTCTTTATGATAGCAAATGTTTGAACTGAAAATTGCTGAATTAAAGCCTCACTCGTTTCTACGGGGGACGATAATTGTGTTTGTCATCGTTTTTAATTCATACATTCCTTTGCAGCGTCAATCAAAAACGATCGAGCGTACAAGAGTGCAGAAAGTCGTGGCAAGTGATGAGAATGTCGATTCAACTCGATCTAATAAAACAACATTTCAAAGTCCACTGCGCTGCTATGTAATCCAAAGCAATCCGCACTGTACTCTGTCAACACGCACATGTTGACTCACAAGCAGACACACACCCTCCGCACCAGGACACACACACACACACAAAAAAAGAGCAGAAGCCACGCTCCCACCCTGCGTGTGTTCGTGTGTTTCAAGTTTCATAACGACGGGCGCTCATGTAAAATTTACGGCCATTTCAGGAGTCAGCGACGCGATACGCTGTGGAGAGTGTCGGTACGTGCTAAAGAGCAGGTCAGGGATGGAGGCAAAAGGAGATAGCAGGATAAAAATGGAAAGGAGGCACACTTATTGAAAGACAAAATAGCTCGGTGGGGACCGGCGATCAATATTTATTGAATTTGCGAGTGAAAAGTTGAATCCAAAGGCTGGACTTGGATTCGGAACATTAACGCAAGCTTGACTTCGTTAAAAGAAGTAGACCGACAGACATCGTCTACTTTAAACAACAACAGAAAATATTAAAAATATGCTTTACGTTTGCTATATCAACGGAGTGTCCATCATGAAATAAGATAAATAATTGCTGATGCTAGCTCGACGAGTCATGTGGTTACAAATAAGCGCTGGTGAAAAGTCAAGAATTAAATATTTGCATTATTATATACATATTCATATTATAATAATAGTATTGTAATTATGGATTTAAAAATCGGATACAAAAAAAAAAACACTTACGAGTTGACGCAGAGCACAACAATATTCTTCCACAGGTTCCTCGTGCGCGCCATTTTCACGATGCACGTCTTTTTGGGCTTGCATTGAAGCGCTCTCTGCAATTCTGGGAAGACAAAAGTTGGATTCACAGAGCAGTCCAATGGACACAAAAAAAAATAAATAAAATAAATTAAAAAAAAAAAATCAACATTTAGAACTGAAAATTCGGTCTTATTTCAAGCTCACTCAGCAGTCGTCGCACGTATTAAGTGTGCATTTGGGCCACAGTAAGCAGGCGTAGAAAAAAACTTGCACGGTGGCCATAAAATACCAAAAAGTGCCTTTTTTGTAACTTTGACAGTGTAGACGAATTCAAGGAACAGAGATGACGTCTTTTTCTTCTTAGCAATATTTGACCTATATTCAGTCAACGCAACTAAAATGGCCGACAAATTAAAGATAAAAAAAAAATAAATAGCCCTCAGTTGCCGT